>NW_025321421.1:0-73638 GCF_019176455.1 Solea senegalensis
AGTAGTTGTAGTTGGGGCAGTTGTTGTTGTTGGTTCGGAAGTTGTAGTGGTTGGAGCAGCAGTTGTTGCAGTAGTTATTGTAGTTTGGTTAGTGTTTGTAGTTGTTGGTGCAGTAGTTGTTGTAGTTGTTGCAGTAGTTGTAGTAGTTGGTGCAGTAGATGTAGTGGTTGGCACAGTAGTTGTTGTAGTTGGTGCAGATGTTGTAGTGGTTGGTGCAGTAGTTGTTTTAGTTTGTGCAGATGTTGTAGTGGTTGGTGCAGTAGTTGTAGTTGGGGCAGTAGTTGGTGCAGTAGTTGTGGTTTGTGCAGTAGTTGTTTTTGGTTCGGTAGTTGCAGTGGTTGGTGCAGTAGTTGTAGTTGGTGCAGTTGTAGTTGGTGAAGTCGTAGTTGTAGTTGGGGCACTAGTTGTATTGTTAGGTGCAGTAGATGTTGTAGTTTGGGCAGTTTTTGCAGTGGTTGGTGCAGTAGTTGTCGTGGTTGAGGCAGTGGTTGTGGTTGGTCCTGTAATCGTTGTAGTTGGGGCAGTAGTTGTAGTGGGTGGTGCAGTAGTTGTACTTGGGGTAGTAGTTGTAGTGCCTGGTGCAGTAGTTGTTGTAGTTGGGCTAGTAGTTGTGGTTGGTGCAGTAATTGTAGTTGGGGCAATAGTTGTAGTCGTTGGTGCAGCGGAGTTACATAGATCTGTTTTACAACAGGTTGGTCCACTGGTGATGTTGCCAACATTTTTCATAAAGGGGAGCATCCCCAATTTCTCAGCAGCTGCACACATGATTACATTTGCGCAGCCAAAGGCAGGAGAAGTTGTGGCCCCATTGGTCACTAGAGATGAAAGGTCATTTAGATCAGGCTATCATGAGAGTCATTTAAAGTTTTGTTTCATTTAAGGTTTTTCTTCACGTCACAGTACTTTTCATGTCATTTGTATTAATGTTACATTTTCAGTACTCATTCAATTCATCAGGTAAACGTATAATAAGTTTGGTTTCAAGGCTCTGATGTCAATCTGCCAATATTATTTCATGATAATTGAGGAGGGCTGAGGAAATACTGTAATCCCCCTGTTGGAAACTGCAGTTGGATATGTAAACCCCAACTTAGACCCCCAAATTGGAAGGACATGTTTGATGTACAATGGAGAATGAGGTGTGTCTTTTTTTCGGCTCTATATATTTTGACAAGAGACAAAGAAAACAACAGAGGCACAGGGAGAAAAAAAAGAATCATATTTCATGTTTGCCACACTGATGTTCGAAAGGGGGCAGGAGGAAGTGCAAACTTATTTTATCCTACCCTGTGAACTGTATCATATTCTGTCTTGGACCCCTATCTGTATTGTATCATATTATATACAAGTTAGAAGTGTAGGATATTCACAGCTGATATATATGTATTAATTAATTGCTATCCATATTATATTATTAACATATTACATGTAGACTATTCATATGGCCACACCTCACAATAACCTATTCACATTAATACATATTTATTTTTCCCCTATCCATATACCTGTACCTTGAACTTAAAATGAACTTATATTTCCGTTTTACTGGATTATGTTTCAGTTTTGTTTTAATTCCACATTTAGCTTGTTCCATAATTTTACACCACTCATTGAAATACAAAAGCTCTTTCTGGTTATGCATAGTCTATGAATCTTTACATTTAAATGTCCCCTTAAGTTGTAGCCCCCTCTCTTTCCAAAAACATTTTCTATATGCAACCAGGTAACATTTTATTACTTGCTTTGAACATAGTTTGTGCAACTTTAACTTGCAGCAGATACTCGAATAACTGATTAGTTTGTTCATAAAAAGTAAAATTATGGATGATTCTGATGGCTAGTTTCTGAAGTCTACAACAGCTCTAAAGAGCTTTTGTATGTGTTTCCCCTAATCTCTGGTCAGGAAGTTAAATATGGGAGAGCTATTGAATCATAGAGAATAAGGAAGGATTTATTGTTCAGGATATCTTTTGTTTTGGCCAGGACTGATATACTTCTTGAGAGCTTGGTTTGTACATGTTCGATGTTAGGTTTCCAACAGATTCTGTCATCAATTATTACACCAAGGATTTTGGTTTCATGTGTCTTTTTCTATTATTACACCCTCTATCCAGAATTTTAGTGATTTCTGATGTAATTATGGACACATTTCTGTCAATCCTGAGACCAGAATATTGGTGTCATCAGTGAATAACACACATTTTAGCACCAAATACAAATTAAACAAGACAATCAGAGATGGCAGACCTCATCCCATTCACTCAACACGCCTCTGTCGGCCTGTATGTGTAACAGATTATTTGGCGCAACGGCAGATTGTCTGGCTCCATATCAGGTTGTGTGTTAGAATTCACATCAGGGTCAAAATTCTTGGGCAATGTGTTTCCATCACAAATTCTAACAAGCCTCTGTAGCTCATATTGCAAGCAAGTGCGGAAGCACCCAGACAGACAGACAGACATCTTGGTGGTCCTGAAGGTCTAGTTTCAGAATATTTCTTTCTTAACTAATAGTAAATTACACTGCATATATCTTCATCTGGACCAATCAATGGTTGATCAACTGTTTTGTTGAGTGAGACGACTGAGACACTGTAAATTAAATAAAGAATAAAATATATAAGAGGAAGACTCACAACTTGCTTGAAAGCAGCGATCCTCTGTTCCTGTACACTTTATTGAATTTGTGCATTGCAAGGTGAAAGGATCACAAGAGTAACATTCCAGGTTGTTGACTGATGGAGTAGTAGGGACTGAAACAGAAAAAAAAACATGGCACCATTCACATAAATGTGGAATTTGTATTACATATTTCACCATGTTTCAAATGTGATGCTCCATGTATACTTACAAGATAGAGTGGCTGAGTTGCAGCTATCTGTGTTGCAGCACGTAGCAGATGCAATTGCACTCGAAATGTTCAAGTTGACTGAAAATGTCTGGGAGCCTATGACTGGACACAGGGAGGATGATGCACATGCCTTGAAGATTTGTTGGCCAGGAATTCCAGAAGAAACAGCTGTAGAGACAAAGTGCTGTTTGTTAACTTTAATTCAAAGCACAGACACCTTCGCAGCACAGGTTTGTTACAGTAGAATAATAAACATGTTAGTGTTACTATTATTATTATTGATAAAAATAATAATAATAAGAAGAAGAATAACAACAACAAAAACAAAAATAATACCTTGAATGGCAGCAGTTATACACATCGTCTCTTTGTCACATGATAGTGGCACTGTGCTTGTACATGCATCGTCTGTGCAAGTCTGACACACAAGTGCTCCAGCTGCAAAATGGAGAGAAATATAGGATTGATCACATTCAAAATAAAAAAAAAACAAAAAAAAAAACATTGCAATATTATATTATTAAGGTTGCAGTTCAAAATAATTTTGACATATTATCAATGATTAAAACTTGATGCATGTGATGGACCCTAATTTACTTACGTTCACACTGTTTCTGTAAATGTCCCTCTTGGAATCACTTGGGTCTTATAATGTTTCAATAGTTAATCATAAAGAAAAAATCATAAAGTTTTTGTTGACATTGACTCTGACTAATTATAGAACTATATTATGTAAGAGCTAATTCCTGTGTTTGATTATTTAATTTAAATCGCCAATTTACACAGCATTTCTGAGGTGTGTAATCAATTGTAGTTTGAGAATATGGGCATCATGATGGCTACCATGCCCTGTATATAGAACAGGTGCTGCAGCCTATTTGTGTGACTGACTGGGAGAGCATACAGTCTTTAGACCTTGTTTCATTTCAACCTGTCCTCCAACTGAAACATAACTATGGGTCGTTTTGGCACATCTCGTCAATACGACCCATAGGTACGTTTTCAGGGCACTGGTATTGTTCAAATCAACTGCACAAGGGTTGTTAAGGGCTTAAAAAAAGATAGGACTAGGCAGTAAGTTACAGACCATGACATAAAAAAATGGTCTCATGTAAAACTCTATCATGGCATTCAAACCTGCGTTGATCACACCAAAATACAATGCTTTAACCTCTAAACAAACTGCCAATGAAAACACATCCAGATTGCAGTTATTTATTCTACTGCTATGGGCACCTATTTAAAAAACATACCTATGAGTTGTCATTCCTGCACACGACCCACAGTTACCTTTTGTTAGGGGGGGCAGTCTCTTTTATTTGCAGCAGTTTCATGTGTCCCTTTTTTTATAGAAACATTTTCAGTATGTTTTCATCCCAAGAGTGACACATGCATTCATTGAGTGTGAAAATACATGCCATGAAATATTTTAAATTTGATTAAAATCGGTTTATGTATTTGCTGCTGAAAGATTGTATAAATTAGATAAATAAGAAGAGTTACCTGTGCTGGAAAGAGCCCAGATGAAAGTCAACGAAAGGAGTAGCTTCATCATGATCTACAATCCAGGTGAGAACTGCATACAGGTCTGCCTAGATGCTTATATGCTGTACAAGTTTTCAATACAACACGTGTATATCTGAAAGCTTCAGTGCCCAGGGCGTGTTCTAAGTTTTACAGTGACATCCCTTAGAGTGTCACTCTCAAGTGACATAAAACAAATCACACTTTTTTAACTGATAGATTGCACTTTTAAAAAATAATTGACATATAAGACTGTAAATGTCTGCTTCTGTGTTATTAAAGATGTGTAGGGGACATTAATGAAATGAAACGCCAGAACTGAAAACTCTCACATATTCATGCACAACAAATGTTTATATAAATAGAAAACATCTGTCATACAGAACATTTTTATCACGTAGATATTCAGTCTTTATAATTATTGTCCATTTTCTCTTTAGAATTGTGTTATTTATCATGTACTAACTTCTAATTTCGGTCTGTTTTTTATACATCTCAGGGGTTAAAATGTGAAAAGAGGATAAAGTTTGTAATAAAAAAGTCATCCATCATGTCATCATTTTTGATTTAGAATCTTTGAAAGCAATTCGTTATCCGACAATGTACCTGGCCTTTTGACGTATGTCAGCTGGGATTTAGCTCCAGCTCCCTGCGACCATCATGTGGAGGATATAGCGGTAGGCTCTGAGATAATATAAGATTATATAACTATTGAAATGCAAGTTGAATTTTTTAAAAAATGCCTATTTATTGCTATGTCGAATGTATCAATCTACTGACAGATGCTGTGTATACTTTGTCACATAAGTGTTTGTGACAGTGGTCAGTATGGCATTGTACCAAGAACCAGACAAGTTTAAAGGTGTCCCTGAAAGTTCTATAGTTGTGTAATCTATGTTTAAAGTCTGAGGTTGAAATTTCACTCTGAAGGTTAGACTGCCATTCTTTTGAATCATGGTTGTTTCATGCCAGATAAAGAATTCAAACTCAAAGACGCTAAACCATCTTTGAATCACAGGTGTTAAGGAGTTCTTTGTTGCATTGTTGTTCTTTCAAAATTACCACACCTTCTGTTGAACTGATCCCACAGCTGTGTTGTATTTTTGATCTGTGGACTTGAATGCACTGTATGTGGTTCAGGTAGGTTATCAATCTCTCTCCTGACACACAAACACAAAAAGGTTTAGGACACCCGATGGTATTTTTTTTTCCAACAATAATTGCAAAGAAATACCAGAAATACCAGAAAAACCAGCGTATCTGTGTGTCCTTCAACTGGATAATGCGTCTGTTATCATCTATATATAGACTTCTTTCTGTTTCATAAACTTTCTTTATAGCTTTAGAGTGAGTATAAACTTGGCAAGAGAAAAAACAAAAAGTCACAATGAGGACAAGACCCCCTGTCGGTGCTGTCGGTGTTGAAGTATGGAACATTAATATCTCTACATCTAGCTTGTGTGCTTAGAACCAGCAAGACTCCTCACATAAGCGGGAGCAGGCTTTCTGTACTGGGGTCTACATGAAAACTGATGAACGTCCCTTTAACTTTAACACTCCAAGCCATTGGAACAAGCTGCCTTATCATATTAGCCTTGCTCCCAGAAGAGAAACTAAAACATTTGTTTTAAGCTCCACCTCAAGTATTCATTTGATTGATAAATTATTGGTCCTATGTTTTGAAACAATTTTAAGAATCTTGGTGAGAGGACAAAGGAAGAATCCATTAAATGTTCCTTTTAAAACACTAGGGGAAATTAAAGAAATTAGTCTAGAACACAAAGGAAAACTCTGATTGGCAACTAAATTATGAATATTATTAATTGTATGTCATTACATTATGTAATACTGCCAGTAAACAAAGGGTAGTACAGCTACAATATTATACAAGTGATCAAGTCTTTTAAAATGTATATAGCATTTCAGTTTGCAAACATTCACTCCACATGGTGTAATTTCACTTGTGACATTTTAGCTGTAAAAATCTTTCTTTAAAGATTGAATTCTAGAGTTTGAAGGAATTTGTCGAAGCAGTATTCTTTCATGTACCGCATCTGAGAGATGAACATAAAATAGCTTGTTTTATTTTATTTTTATTTTCATCTGCTGCATCAGACATCAGTTTGACAAGTTGAAGGCCACCTGACAGTCAGTCAGTCAGTCATCATCTACCGCTTTATCCTCCACCAGAGGGTCGCGGGGGTTGCTGTGCCAATCTCAGCTAAATCAGGCGATAGGCGGGGTACACCCTGGACAGTTCGCCAGTCCATCACAACGAGAGACAAACAGCCATTCACTCTCACACTCACTCCTATGGTCAATTTAGAGTGTCCAATTTACCTAATCCCCACATTGCATGTTTTTGGACTGTGGGAGGAAGCCGGAGAACCCGGAGAGAACCCACGCACACACGGGGAGAACATGCAAACTCCATGCAGAAAGGCCCTTGTTCCAACCGTGGCTCGAACCAGGGTCTTCTCGCTGCAAGGCGAGAGTGCTAACCACTACACCACCGTGTGACCCCACCTGACAGTCATAAGTCCTTAAATTAAATTTTCCAACGCAAAAACAAACAAACAAAGAACAATGGAAAACCTAACTATAAACCAGTCAGTATGCATTTTAAAGTAAAACATATTAAGAGTTCATGCTGCTATACTTACTGTGAAGTTCATAAATGTTTATGACACTTTTGCATACCAGAATAACACCATGATGTGTACTGAGTCATTTGCGCTCTCTACACCTATGACTACACCTCCATACTACTGTGCAGTTGTGGGTGGACAGTATGAGTTAAAAATGATTACCTAATATTCTAGCACAATATCACATTAAAGATGTTCATGATGATATTTCAAATTAGTAACTAAAATTAAGTAAATAATAACAACATGGACAACTGCAATTAAAGCATCAAACAAGCGTATATGTATGTCATTAAATGTTGAATGTAATCAACTTAAAATGCAGTGCTGTAATATCGGCCTGTAAATTGTACAGATATTTCACAGCAGGCAGATCTATCCCTAATTTAGTGTCAACTGTATTCATCTGTCACTGAAACTCTTTCACACAATTCTCAATTCTCCTGCTGTAAGGCTGCAGGTACCGCTGATAGAGCGAGAGAGCGCTGAGAGGGCAGGACTAAACCACCTCTGTGTTTGCGTACAACATGAACAAAATTATGCCCCTCTACATGTTTGTTGAACAGAACGTTTGATACTGCAGCATTTGTGAGGACCAAAAAAACTGGTAAACCATAGGGAGTGAGTTTACAAATGTTTTGTCATCCCTTAATGACAAAACTTAGACTTAGGTTAGACTTAGGTTAGGGTGAGGCATTTAGGGTTAGGGTGAGGCATTTAGTTGTTATGGTTAAGATTAGGGTCTAGGGAATGCATTGAGTGTCTTAACTACGAAAAGTGAACAGCACATGCTGTAATATCAAAGAGGAAACAATAAACTTGTGATTAACCAAAGGAAAAAACTTAGGTGGTGTTTTATTCAAACAGTGGGTCATGTTTTAGATTCCTGCACACAGCTTTTGTTATGTAAATCAAATAATATTGAATAATATTCTTATGAATGCATATTAATACATTTCATTCATTTCAGTATAACCAACTGAAGTACTTATATAAGTTTGCCGGCCATTTTCAGTGTAGATGGCTTCAGATTCATTTGAAGTATAAAAAACTTTGTCAATATGAAGATTGCTGTTCAGACACTAATTTATGATCAGATGGCTATTTTATTTTATTTTTTGATGAAACCTAAACTTTTAAGGATTATTCTGAGGTACATTAAGAGGTACATTTGAGATATGTTCAGTGGATATTGATCAGTGAAGTGAGTTGTGTAGCATGAAAATAGCGACCATGAAGAAAGTCAGGGTCATGTATGATTGTTTGCTTCTGTTGTCCCAGTTGCCCTGTTGTCTCCTTAGTTATTCTTTCATGTCAATAAAGAATTTGCTTCAAAGACGTCATACAGGATTGGCCAGAGATTAAACAATATTATGCAGTATTGTTGATGTGCTCTGATGCATTGCCACACCTCCTGCTCCTGAATTGACAGCATTTTTCACACAGAGATTCTTAGCTCACATAATATATGATATTGTTTTTGTAATGATCACTGCCATTTATGCATTGGGAAATGTCATGGTGTATTATTAAATGGAAATAAGACAATAAACAATGAAAGCTGTTTCATTTGTTTGTGTAGTTTACTTTTTGTGGTGTCAAATGCCTTGGGGTTTCCTGATGTTTCACTTTTAATTTAGTTACAGGGCGTCAGACAGGATTGTTTGGAGATATTGTGTTCTACTGGTGATTGTTCTGAAACACTGCCACACCTTTTGATGTTAAACTAACAACAGTGGATGAAAATCTATTTTTATCAGGAGGCTGTGCGTTTCTCACAGAGAGAGAGAACAATATGTTATTAAGGCATATTTTTGGATGAGCATTTTTTTTCCAGGACATTTCATTGTGAAGTGTTGAAAGGAAAACAAAGGCAGGTCTTTCATAAATGATTTATAATAGGTTTCGGTCACTGAAGTAATTTCATCCATCAACTTATAGCACAAAGGTACTGTTCATCAAACCACACACACAAAATCAAGCAAAAATTATCAAAACAAGTAAATGAAATGCAAAATAAGGAGACTTCCAGGAACTAAAGGAGAGGATGGCAGCATAGGGAAACACGCTCCAGACACTTTAATTTAAAATAGCCCAAAGCGACAAGCAAATATTTAAAAGATACTGAGAAGTAAGGATAGGGGCTTCAAGATGCCAATAGATTCACCTGCTAGCAGCACCATAGAGGACAATGGTATGCTAACAGAACAGAACAAGATAGCGGGGCGAGCCTGGACCTAATACTGAAAAAAACTGCGCAACTTTCGTAAAGACGCCAATGTCCAACAGAAGGGCATTAAGGAAGAAATAAATAAGACAGAAAAGAGAGTGGAAGAAGCAGAAGAAATTATCCTGGAAGATGAGACTCAATTACAGGTCAACAAGGAGGCTGTCACCAAGACGCTCAAACTCCACATTCAGATGGATGTTGACTGAAAGAGGAATCAGAAAATAAGACAAAGAGTTTACGTTTCGAGTTCAGAAAAGAAAGGGATGGGTAATAGATAATATAGTTTTGTGAGAATATGCCACACCTGGTGTATTATTGCACGGTTCAGCAAGTATGTCAAGCGTGATTTTCCTGCCAAAGCAGTTCATGTATTCATAGCATGTGTATTGCAGCCAATAAAACCACGTCATAATCATGGATTGACTTAGTAACATGTGCCCTAACAACAAACAGAGTGGATTACATGCTCATAGCACAGCAATGACAATACAATCAGCAGAGCAATAGCAAACAGGTGTGGATGGTAACACCTAATTTTGTAATTAGTGTTGCTTAACCCATATCATATCAGTGGGTGTGCAGGCAACAAATGAGGACTCATTAAGTAGTAATTTCCATATTAATATCATTTAATGTTGTATAGCACTAAATCACAACACAATGTCAAGGCACTTTATATAGTAAGGCAGACACCCAGTGAGCAACCTCTCGGAGACAATGGAGAGAAACAACTCCCTTTTGAGAAGAAATCTTTGGCAGAACCAGAGAGACAAGATGTGCAACATCTGACTCGTTAGGGTGAAAGGAAAACGAGGGACAGAGGAGAGGTGGGGGGACAGAAAGTGGGGAGAGAAAAGGAAGGAGGGAGGTGAGGTAGAGATCAGGAGCAGATATATAACAGTTGCATTAGGCTTTAGGACAGTTCTGAAATAAGCATATGTAACAGATTGTTGGAGAAAAATTATGTAATGATATCAATTTTTAATGTATAGTATAATAACGATGTAAATACTATGACTACTAATAATGGCCTCACACATCGGATCTGGATCCTGCAGCCCAGGGGTCACCTGCATGATGAGGACAGAGAGGAAAGGCACAAACTAGGGAGAGATCAATCAATAAATCTTTATTCATAGCCATCCATCCATCCATCCATTATCTACCGCTTTATCCTCCACCAGAGGATATATAAGCTTTATCAAAAAGGAAGGTTTTAAGTCTAACTTTAAATACGGAGAGGGTGTCTGCCTCCCGCAACAACACTGGGAGCTGGTTCCACAGGAGAAGAGCCTGGTAACTGAAGGCTCTGCCTCCCATTCTACTCTTAGTCTCAGACTCTGGGAACCAAAAGTAAGCCAGCATTTTGGGACCAAAGTGATCTGTTGGGATAATAAGGTAAAACCAGTGCTTTATAATTTGCCATGAACAAGCATCTCACTGCCCTCAGGGACTGGACTATTTACACTAAGCTGCAAGTCTAAATGAATGTACAGATAACACACAGCCTTGTTTTCAATACTGGATATTATTATTACCTCTATCCCATGTCCCATTTTTAACAGGTTTGGAATATTTCAACCAATGAATATGCAAATACAATACAATTTATCAATAAATCTTTAGCAGGTTTATGTCTAAGGTGAGTAGTCTGTGTATCTAAACTGCAATGTTACTGTCATGACTCCTCAGTTTTCTCCAGGCATCACAGTGGAATGACAATTGGGAAACAGCATTGGTCTCAAGATAAACCTGGATAACACATGAACAGGTGCACATAATTATGCTAGACTAACACCGACAATGCACATTTTAATCTGTAAAATAACAGATACAGACAAGACAGATCATTGACGTTTACTAACATGATAACATCGACTTTTATAGAAACTTTATTTACACACGCGTATTTCATAGACACTTGTTGACAACAGACTTTATCCTGGTGTGCGACAGGAATAGACAAGAATATAATACTCATGTTGACTTTTATGAACACTGAAATGTACTTTCTGTGCAATTTGTGAATAATTAATGTCACGTTGTAAATTATGAAATGTTATAGCCAAACTGCTAGAATAAAAAAATGCTGATTGGAAACAGGCACGCAGTTCTTTCAACATTTAATTATCACATTTATGTGATATGATTATCACGTTTATACAACATAGTATCACATTTATATAATAATCACATTTATACAATATAGTGTCTCTATCAATATAGTAAAAAGGTGTGTTTAATATAGAAATACATTTATTGAATGTCTTATAAGTTTGTAGTTTGACAGTAATAAAAGTCTACTTGATCATGTTTTTAACCTGAAAATAACCCTCCTAAAATTCTGTGCTGGTGGTACATTAAGGAGATGTTACCTATTTCCAGGAAGAAATGTGAAATATTGGTATCTGAATCAAACTCAGCCAGTTGGACATCGATAGGTATTTTGTTGAAAGTAAAAGCCTGACTGAGAGAGTAAGAATCTGTGTGGTTGATGATGTGTGAAAAGAAATGCTTAGACTCACCAAGTCTTTGGGAGGAAATCTTGCTGTAGGGATGGTAAATGTGTCTGGTGGCACCTGTAGACAATCAACACAATCAGAATTGTTACAGCATGTCTCAAATGCAAATGTCAACAACTTCCAAAAGAGATCCAAGTTGGATTCAGAAGGACATAGTACCATAGTAATGTTTTTTATGCATGTTTTTTTATATCATTTTTATATCTTTTTTTTTTTCTGATAGGCTGGAGTGGATGCTGGAGTCATCGCGGATGCCAAAGTTGCCGTAATATTTGTGTGGTTTAAACTGACGGACAAAACATTTTTCACAAAGCCACACTGACAATGGCTGCTTTGCACACAGTCAAGGTGTGTATACACTGTATCCTAAAAGACATATATAGGTAGATGTAGATAGGAAAAGTGATTCTTAAGTTTCGAGAAACAAACAAAACCCTGTCTGTGAGGCATTTCTTCTTAATGAAGAGGTTCAAAGAACAGTCATTATCAGGGGCATCTATAAAAATGCAGGAATCTTGAAACTTTTTCTCAAAATCTAAATTCTCAACAACAGTGAAAATAAAATGCACATGAACTAAAGATTCTATACACATAGATGAAATGGCTCCAGCATTAGTTTATGGCGCATTTCCACCGGCTCTACTCGCCTCGCCTTGGCACGGCACGTCACGACACGATTAGGTTGCATCTCCACTACAAAAAAGTACCTACTTAACGCGGGCGGAGTCATCACTGCACGGCTGAGCGAAACTGCGGTGACTAGTGACTTTACACCAGACTTCTGTAGTTGTTGGAGATTAAACCATGTTTTTAGGATTGTTCAGTAGTTTTAACTTATCTACAATTCGCCGCTGTTCGGTTTGATTTCTGTCCACACGTCTCTGGAGTACAGCCTCCTACTCCACAGACTACAGCGGCAGCGGTCTGTGATGCCGCTCGCGATCGCCGACGCTGTCCCTAAATACACCACTCCACTTTAAAAGACTCCTGTTTAATATAGAGATTTCCCTGGTAGTTGTTGGAGTTTAAGCCATCTACAGTTTGGTGCTGTCCAGTCAGCAGCCGGCAGTCTGACCAATCATCGCATAGTACCTACTCATCATGCTTGGAACCTTGCCAGAGCAGGTACTATGCTAGTGGAAACGATACTTAAACCATGGTGTGGCGTGGCAAGGCGAGGTGAGTAGAGCCTGTGGAAATGCGCCATTAGTTTACTTATTGTGAGTGTCTGATACTCAAAGGGATGAGTTGAAAAGTTTTAAGGTCACACTTATCCATAGTCAGGACAAACAGAAATAACATCATATTTCATGACATGTAAGGCTTATGGGGAAATGAAGGCCTTTCAGCATTTAAATGAGAAAATATTTGATAATATAGATGCACTTACCACCATACTCTACACTTGACCGTCGGTATCCCTACAAATGAGCAACAAGCTTTGCGCAGCTCCCCTTTGTTTGGCAAATGTTGCATCTCCTCAGCTCAGGGCCTGCTCCATCTGTTAAAGTAGTGTTGCTCTATAAGAGAATTTTAAAATTTAAAATTAAATTGTAATTCTTATTTTTAACATGGGAAAATGTTTAATCCAGAATCAAGTAGTAGTGAACTGGATTGCATGTGCCTATAAGACTTTCCCTGTCCAAACTGAAATGAATCGAATCAAATGACAAGGTTGACCATGATTCAAAAGGAACCTTTTATTTCTAAACATGAAAACTTCTCAGAGTCATTTAAAGATTAAAAAACAGATAAAAAAAACTATACAAATAAATAAAGAGCATGTAGTTTATCTAATACATTTTTTGGTTGAAAATGAGAGCCCAGTCTCAATGTTATGACCTGTATACATATACATATATATACACTGTATATATATATATATATATATATATATATATATATATATATACACACACACATATATACATACATATACATATATTCATGTTACATGCATGTTATCAGGATCAGTCTCTTCTCTTCATGTGGAGAGAACATGACCAAGTTAGGCTTTTAACGCTGTACAATTTTACTACTTTTTCTACATTGTTTCTACTGTAGACATTATACTGTACCTGCAATTTCACCATTAATGGTATGGGATTATTCAGGTAAAACAAATTACATTACTCTGGCTTTGCTATGATGGTAGCGCAATGATGGAGCTGCTGATTTGGGTTGTGTGGTTTAAATTTGTGTATCTGTATTATTTTCTCTGGTACTTGGATGTGGTGCATGTGGCTTGACAGTCGGCTTACTTTAAGTTGGAACTAATAACATTATTTTTCTACAGTCACACAGGTCTTTCCCTGGATTCTTTCGAGGAAAGAAAAGAGCACTCTCCAGAGGTCAAATGCCTGACCCTGATTCTGACTCTGTACAGAAGCTGCTGTCGCATAGATTCCTGCAACAAGAAAGACAAATTTAAAAAATAAAGTAACTTTATAAAAAAGAGATGGTGGCATCACCTACACCGACAAGCACCTCTGAGTATTATACTTTATGATTTCAAATGTTTTTTTGAAATAAAATAATGTGTCGCCTGAAGGCATATAACAATGTAATGTGATCATACAGAGCAAAGCATATAAGGTCTTAACAGTTGATTCCGGTCCTGCACAAGCTGTACAATACTGCAATTTCCACCACAATGACAACACATATATGTGCATGTATAGCCTACCTGGACTTGTGATCTTACAGTTTGGTTATCCATTCTGTCATGAAAATAAAGTAAAGCATGATCATTGAGGGGTCATAATATCTGTATTTTTTGTATCATAACATAAATTAAATATACATACCTACATTATAATGGCCTGTATTAATTATGAAAGGAGGCTTAAAATCACAGGACATGTCTTCTGGTCTGATTATACAGATCAGTGGTTCTGAAATTTGTGTTTCTCTTCTATAGCTTACAGATTCTACATCTCTGAGGTCAAAAGCATCATTCAGTGTCGTTCAGTGTTCAGCTGTAGTTTAGTAATCCACGGTAGTACTGTTGTGTAGGCACAGCGAGTACCATGAAACACTAAATGTTTAAATCACAGTCCTACGTTATACGCCTCCCTGTAATTAACTCACTCATCAGTTACTCTGCTCAGGCTGTGACTAGCAGAGACATCCATGTTGTGGCATTATAATTCAATACCAATGATATATAGTGCAATTTAATACTTATAGGAAACGTTTCAAGAGCAACAGGCTTACCTCCAAGCAGCACATCACAAGGTAGAAGTGGGTGTAATGCGGAAGATGTAGCTGGCACTGGAGCCAGGTCAAACCAACCAATAGAAACTCTTCTCTCATCCACCAGCGTAGGCCCCGCCCATCAAGTGCAGTTGAATTTGCAAGCAAAACTTTAGAATTTGCAAGCAAAGAGGACTGATTTGCAAACAAAACTTTATAACTCACAAGTAAAGAGGACTGATTTGCAAGCAAAGGTTTTTAACTTGAAAGCAAAGAAGACTGATTTATAAGCAAAATGGTCATATGTTTTTGCTTACAAACATTAGTTTTGATTGAAGTTGAAGAAATATGTTCTCGCATTTTTTTTTTCAATTGCAACCTGTTCTGTTTCAAAATTATGTAATGTTTGTGCTGAAAAGATAATTTGTATTAACTAGAGCAACAGTGCAGACTGAAATGTGACATGAAACAAACAACAAAGACACTGGGGAGCACAGAGACTAAATACACTCAGGAGGCAGGTACAACACAGGTGATACAAATGGGACACAGGTGAATCACATTATGTGGGGGCAGGCAATCAACAGGGAAGACGGCACAGGTAGAAAAACACAACAAGGTACACACAAGGAAAAACTTAAAAATAAACAAGATACAAGAAAACCAGGGTAAGGAAACAAGGAACAATCCAGGGATCATGGCAAAATATTCTAAGTCTTTGTGTAATGTCTCAGATCTGTCCAGAGGAGCAAGATAATTCCTCTATCAAATTACACTCCTAAATCTCAAGTACACGAGTACAATTACTACAAAACAGTTATATATCCAATATTAGTATATGGGTAAAAAGCTTGAGAAATACAAAGGGCTGAGAGAGGAGCTACAAGAGATGTGGGGAGTAACTGAGCTGTGACACTTGACAGAAGGTGAAATCAATTAACTGCTGAGAGACTATGAAAGAATAGAAACAGAATTGTAACTGTAATGACCATGTACACACATGTGAAAACAACATTTTTAGTGTTACAGGGTAGTTTAAAAGACATTCCATGAATCACAATACAACGAAAGCAGACAGTATTTAACATGGCTTTTGTTGAATCTGGTATGACAGACTTCTTAGCTGTTCCTAGTTGCTAAAGCAGTACTGTAGCACCTCCCTGTGGGTAGTTATAATTTGTCTGGCTTTTTGTTCCACATATATTTTACAAATAAATCCCAGCTGCAGCTCCTCCAGTACACGTGTTTATGTTTATTGGCCATATCTATGAATATATATATACATGTATATATATATATATATATACATGTATATATATGTGTGTGTATATATGTATATGTATATACAGTACATATATATTTTATTTTTTTAGAATAACTGAGCTGTAATAGTGCAGTTTATTAATCTTGTTTAAAGGGATCAGCAGATCTTTAAATTTGTGAGAATTTACAGATCATAATACCAGGAAATGGCTCGATGCACTACAGAAAGTTTATAAAAGGTTATACAACTTGCCAGCAGAGTGCACAAATAACTTGGGAGATATAACTGCTACATTTAAGATACTAATAACAATATATGGCACAATTAGACAGACAGACAACTTTATTAATCCCTTTGGGAGGTTCCCTCAGGGAAATTAACAGATTTAAGTAGAATTAAGTAGATAAGTGTAGTAAATGACTTTAAAACTAAAAGCCTCTTGGTGTCCAAACTCACACATCTAGAGAATCGCAATAAAATTGAATTGTGGGCCAAATATCGTAATAGTATCGAATCGTCAACTTTTTTGCAATTCCCACCCCTCAAAACTATTGGTTCTGCCTACAATTTTTGTTGGCTTATTTTGGGATTCAATGTACCCTGAGGTAGTGCTGTAGCGAATATTCAGAGGTACGCTTGCCTGGCTAAGAAGTTATGGCATACAACCCAATAAGTTGTATGTGCGCACACTAACTTCGTTATATACTTCATATCTTCCATTAACAAAAAAAAACAGGAGCATGATGTGGTGAATGTGGATGATGCTGAGGATGCTGGCACATCAGAGAAGCAAGGGGTCATTGTAATTAAATGTACTTGAAAGTAAGAAAGTGGGGGTGGATTTGATTTTTTATTGTTGTTTTTACATTTTCTGTGTTCTTTTTTCTCCCCACTTGTATGTGATTGTAATGGCGAAAATTAGTGATGGTGACCTGCAAAAAGAAAACATTTAGAAATGCTGAAAAGTGAAGCTGATAAATAAAGGGTTTATTACCATTAGAATGTTTGCTATGCAATCGCATCTGGTGTAGCCAGTTCCATTGAATAATCAATAACAAACGAGAAGATGGCTGAATTTTCAGTCATTTTGTTTGTCATCAGGCCTAAAGCATATTTCTACAATAATAATAATAATAATACTTTAACATCATTTTGTGTAGGCATGCAATTATGCAGTCTAAAATGAAAAAAATGACAACACTATCTTTGAGATTTGAACCATAGATCCTTGACACAATTCCAGATCCTCTATCCACTATGCTACAGTATGTCTCATGCTGGATGCAATGAACAGCTGCAGATTTGGATGACATATAAGCCTCGGTTGCGAGGTAACGATAAACAAATTCAAAAATCGTAATTCTTGATTCTTGATTTTGTTTGCAAACTGACGGTTTTATTGATCTAATGCATGCAGTGGTTACCTTTTTGTAAAATCGGCTGAAATCAATAGCAAATAGAAAAGCTAAGTCTGACGTTATAAGTCCTGATATCCACACACCCCTCCTATCCTTCCTTTTCAACGTGGAGCACAGTTGTTAACCATGGAGAGCTCATCTAGAAGTAGCCGCTAGTGGCTGAAGTCTACCTGTTGTAAGCTAAGCCAAAAACAAAACACTAATGATATACCATGGATTCTCATCGTAGGCAGTGTAGAACAATGGCCAAAGTCATTAGCTATACAGTTCTGAACTTAAACGTTAGCCTTCAGCTGGGCTAGACTATCGCTAACAGGCAACGTTACCTAGCCCTTAGCCACAGAATCAGGGATATTTAACATCACATCATAATAAGGAATTGGCCTTAAAAACAATGTTATCACATACCCAACTGACATTTCCATTTCGGCTTTATCTTCGTGCTGAAACCTACGAAAAGTAACTAATGGCGTTTTCCTATGCTATTCAAGTAATTTATGTAACAGACCTGTGATTTTAGCCACGGAGCCGTGGTCACGTGATCGATGCGCTATATGCCTAAGCCCTAAGCGAGAGTGCATCATGACTTGAGCTAGATTGTACTTGTTAAAAACTGCCACCTGCTGATGAAGGAAGACATTATTGAGACAGATATAACGTCTCAAAAATATGTCACTGTGGAAAGCGATGAATGCATGTGCTGGCGATCCACAAATGCGGAATCACTATTCACAAATGCAATTTTCAGTTTGACAAATGTCATATTATTTACAAATACACATCTGTATTTGTAAAAATCAATATACAAGTTATAAATGGGATTTCTTTATTTGTGGATCTCAAAACACGCATTCAAATCAAGAAATACGTGTGGATCACCCTCTGCACATATACAAATATTATTGGAACAAATTTAACCCCATAATTCTTCTGCTCAATAAAACCTTTTTATTATAGAAACTTAGCATTTACTGGGTTGCTGGAGTAGTTAAGGTGCTTCTCACAAACCAGTCAAAGTTTGCAAGCAAGAGGAGAGACTTTAACCACGTATTTCTTCACAAATAAATTAAATCAACTGTTAATAAATAATAAGTTATATAAACAAATAAACAATAAACATTGTCAGTAAGGTCCTGCCCCCTGGATAGCACATATGGTTTAAAAACCACAGTTTGTACAATTATTAAGATCATTTAAAGTGCATGCAATGGTAAAGTGTTCAGTTCATTTGAAATACACATAAAATAAATAACCAGTGAATATTGAAAATGTGAGTATTAGGTAGTACACGTTAAGTTATATGTTAAATAATGTTTAAATTACTTAAGTTCAAGTTAAAGTGTTTTCTGTACTGGGAGTATTGTATTGGTATCGCCTTCAGCAAAGTCAGTTTCACTCAGACTCCTTAGACTTTTGACTAAATATGTAACTTCTACTTCACACAACCACCAACTAAAGATGGCAATAAGGCTAATAAAAATAATAAAAAAACACCTCACAGTCTATTGGTGGCTTCAGTGGTCATTCATCCATGTCATATTCTAAAAGAGGGTAAATAAAAGAAGTCCTAACAGAAGATGGATCATACTCAGTCTGATACAACAAGCAGAACTGGAGGTAGTTGTAGTTGTAATTGGGTTGGTTTGTGTCACTAAGATGGATGTTGCTGTTGGTGAAGCAGAGGTTGTAATGGTTGAGAGGACTGATGTTGGGGCAGGAGTTGCTGTAGTTGATGCACCTGTTGTTGCAGATTGGGCAGCAGTTGAAGTTGGGGAAGCAGTTGTAGTTGCAGCGGCAGTTGTAGTTGTGGAAGCAGTTGTAGTTGCAGCGGCAGTTGTAGTTGGGGAAGTAGTTGTAGTTGCAGTTGTAGTTGGGAAGCAGTTGTAGTTGGGCAGTTGAAGTTGGTGAAGTTGGGACAGCAGTTGTAGTGGTCGCAGCAGTTGTAGTTGGAGCAGCAGTTGGTTGAGCAGGAGGTAGTTGAAGTTGGAGAAGCAGTTGTAGTTGATGAAGCAGTTGGTTGCGCAGTTGAAATTGGGAAAGCAGTTTTGAGGCAGCAGTTGTAGTTGTGGCAGCGTTGAAGTTGGTGGCGAGTTGTAAGGGGCAGCAGTTGAAGCTGGTGAAGCAGTTGCAGTTGGGAAGCAGTTGTAGTTGGGGTAGCAGTTGAAGTTGGTGAAGTAGTTGGAACAGCAGTTGTTGGGGCAGCAGTTGTAGTTGGTAGTTGGCAGCAGTTGTAGTTTCAGCTGCAGTTGAAGTTGGGGAAGCGGTTGTTGCAGCTGCGTTGTAGCAGTTGAAATTGCGGCAGCAGTTGCAGTTGGTAGCAGTTGAAGTTGGAGAAGCAGTAGTTGGAGAAGCGGTTGGGCAGCGGTTGAAGTTGATGAAGCGGAGGCAGTTGAAGTTGGGGAAAGCAGTTGTTGAGGCAGCGGTTGAAGTTGTTGAGGCAGCAGTTGAAGTTGGTGTAGCAGTTGTAGTTGGAGCAGCAATTGTAGTTGGGGAAGCAGTTGTTGGAGAAGCAGTTGTAGTTGGCGCAGTTGAAGTTGATGAATCAGTTGTACGCATCAGTTGAAGTTGTGGAAACAGTTGTTGGGGCAGCAGTTGAAGTTGGTGAAGCAGTTGTAGTTGGAGCAGCAATTGTAGTTGCAGCTGCAGTTGAAGTTGGGGAAGCAGTTGTTGAGGCAGCAGTTGTAGTTGGTGAAGCAGTTGAAGTTGGAAAAGCAGTTGTTGAGGCAGCAGTTGAAGTTGGTGAAGCAGTTGTAGTTGCGGCAGCAGTTGAAGTTGGGAAGTTGTTGAGGCAGCAGTTGAAGTTGGAAGCAGTTGAAGTTGGGGGCAGCAGTTGAAGTTGGTGAAGCAGTTGTACTTGGAGCAGCAGTTTTTGTTGCAGCTGCAGTTGACGGTGGCGAAGCAGTTGTTGTTGGAGAAGCTGTTGTAGTTGTGCAGTTGCGCGGCAGTTAAAGTTGGGGAAGCAGTTGACGCGGCAGTTGAAGTTGGGGAAGTAGTTGTTGAGCAGTTGAAGTTGGTGAAACAGTTGTTGGGGCAGTTGTTGTTGTGGAAACAGTTGTAGTTGCAGCTGCAGTTGAAGTTGGGACAGCAGTAAGCAGCAGTTGAAGTTGGTGAAGCAGTTGTGGTTGCAGCTGCAGGAGGTTTGGTTGGGAAAGCGGTTGCAGTTGCGCAGCAGTTAAAGTTGGTGGTGATGTTGTAGTTACAACAGTTAATTGAAGGTTGGTTGCAGCTGCAGGTTTGAGGTTTGGGAAGCAGTTGTAGTTGTGGCAGCAGTTGTAGTAGCAGCAGCAGTCGAAGTTGGTGATGATGTTGCAGCAGCAGATGAATTTGCTGAAGCAGCTGTTGAAGTTGGAGCAGCAGTTGTTGAAGTTGGAGCAGCCATGGTTGTAGGTGGGGTAGCAGTTGTTGTAGTTACAGCAGCATTTGAAGTTGGGGTAGCAGTTGTAGTTGCGGGAGCAGATGAAGTTGGGGCAGTAGTTGTTGCGCAGTTGTAGTTGGTGTAGCAGTTGTAGTTGAGCAGCAATTGTAGTTGGGGAAGCAGTTGTTGTTGGAGAAGCTGTTGTAGTTGGAGCAGCAGTTGAAGTTGATGAATCAGTTGTAGTTGCGGCATCAGTTGAAGTTGAGGAAGCAGTTGTTGTTGGAGAAGCTGTTGTAGTTGTGGCAACAGTTGAAGTTGCGGCAGTGGTTAAAGTTGGGGAAGCAGTTGTAGTTGCGGCAGCAGTTGAAGTTGGGGAAGCAGTTGTTGAGGCAGCAGTTGAAGTTGGTGAAACAGTTGTTGGGGCAGCAGTTGTTGTTGTGGAAACAGTTGTAGTTGCAGCTGCAGTTGAAGTTGGGAAAGCAGTTGTAGTTGTAGCAGCAGTTGATGTTGGTGAAGCAGTTGTGGTTGCAGCTGCGGTTGAGGTTTGGAAGCAGTTGTTGGAGAAGCAGTTGAAGTTGGTGCAGCAACAGTTGAAGTTGGTGAAGCAGTTGTGGTTGCAGCTGCAGTTGAGGTTTGGGAAGCAGTTGTAGTAGCAGCAGCAGTCGAAGTTGGTGATGATGTTGCAGCAGCAGATGAATTTGCTGAAGCAGTTGTTGAAGTTGGAGCAGCAGTTGTTGAAGTTGGAGCAGCCGTGGTTGTAGTTGGGGCAGCAGTTGTCGTTGGAGCAGTAGTTGTTGTTGTTGGGGCAGTAATTGTTGTGAGAGTGTTACATAGATTTGTCTCACAACAAGTTGGTCCACTGCTAATGCTGCCAACATTTTGCATAAAAGGTAGTGTCCCCAAGCTACCAGCAGCTGCACACATATTTGTAGATGCACAACCAAAGGCAGGAGAAGTAGAGGCTCCACCTGTCACTGAAGATTAAAGTCATTTAGTTAATTTCATATTTTTTATAGAGATTTGAATGAAGTCTTAGTTTATTCTGTTAGTTTATTCTATATAGTTACATTTCATTACTTCTGATTGATTGGCCAAAATGGCACTGGTTTTCATTTGAATGTCCAAACATCTTTGTTAAGTAGAACACATAAAAAAAACATATAACACTAGAATGGATAAAAACTCTGCTGACTGAAGGAAACCTAATTGTATTCGAGCTGTGGGGAAACTCCACTGCAGTAATTGTGTTTTGCTCACTTTCAATACTGTCAGTAGCATTTAAATGCTGGATGGTAAAATACTTTTACTATGATAATGTAGTACAATAGGTTTGAATTTGACCTTTTCTCAACTACATTATGTAGACTGAATGACTGTCTGGTTGAACGAAGTATTTGAGCTTAAGTGATGAACTGACCAAATGACTTACATATATAATAAAAAGACTCACCACTTGCTTGAAAGCAGCGATCTTGTGTTCCCGTACACTGTACTGAAGTGGTGCATTGTGATGTGGCAGGGTCACATGAATAACACTGGAGGCTGTTGACTGATGGAGTGGTGGGGACTGAAAAAGAAGACCATGAGATTAGGGTTAGATAAAATTGTCTTTCTCATGTTTGAAGGTGATGATCATCCATCTGTACTTACATGATAGAGTGGCTGAGTTGCAGTTATCTGTGTTGCAGCATGTAGCAGATGCAAGTGCACTCGAAACACCCAAGTTGACTGAAAATATCTGAGATCCTGTGGCTGGACAAAGGGAGGACGATGCACACGCCTTGAAGATTTGTTGTCCAGGAGTTCCAGATGAAACAGCTGAAAAGTACAGTTTGTTCATTTTAATTGAAAGCACTTTGCAGCACGTTTGTGCCTGAAAAGTAATAAATGACGTGTTGAAAATAATACCTTCAATGGCGGCAGTTATACACATTGTTTCTGTGGCACATGTTAGTGGCACGGTGCTTGTACATGAATCATCTGTGCAAGTCTGACACACAAGAGCTGCAGCTGCAATGTGGAAGAAAATACATGATTAGAAACAGAGTCCTCAAGACTACAGGATTTTCATTAATTAAGGCTCAAAAATATAAATATGGATGCTTATCAAACTGATTTTAAAACATAGTATTTGTAGTGTAATAAATTGGGTTTCATTTGTCAACAGACACTACTTGACTCTTAGGTATCTCATTTGTTTAACTTGTGTTTAGATTGGTTTTGGTTCTTCTGTAATGTGTCAAGAAGTTCCCCACTTAAGTCTGGGACACCCTGATGGTGACCTAACAACGGTCAATCACCATTGCCATTGTTGGGTCTGTTTGGTTGTCTGTCTTTGCTGATGGTTGATCATTGGTGAGGTGTCCCAGGCCTCATAATATTTTTTTAAGAATATGAAATTACAAACTGACTTTTGGTTCATGTAAATCCTTTGTGATAATCAGCCCTTTAAAATTTAAACACATTCTGTTGTAGCTGTTGTAATAATATTGTAGTAAAAAAGTACACTTACTTGTGCTGGAGAGAGCCCAGATGAGAGTCAGAGAAAGAAGTAGCTTCATCATGAGGTACCACTACTGCAGATTTGTTACTAAACCTTACAGCACAGAGACACTCTTTATATTGTGAAGGTGATGAATACAGTTATGACTGATGCACATCTAAATACATCAATGATCGGGTGTGTCATTTTTTTAAGTGAGTGAATCAGTCATAACGTCATGTCCTCTTTTGTCCTTCCACAACGTCAAACCACGCCAAAATGCTCCTCAACACACCTTAATTTTTTCCAGTGTTTGTGTTTATAATTTTGTCTAAAATAGTTTTAATAGTTAATAGTTTAATAGTTAATCAAATATAAACACTGTTTATCCTCTTGACCTTTATTTAAAGATTCTAGATTTTGTTACAGTGCTCTTTATTTATCGCAGGATATTGTCACGTTGAAGAGTGATTGCGTGACAAATGACCTTTAACCATAAAAAACAAACTGAAACAAACAAAAGTGCAATATTCTGCTGTCAGTGAATGGAAACAATACATTTCTGAAGCCAAATGATATGTTAATATCAAGTCTTTTAAAATTTTAATGGCAATGCACATTTTCATAATATAATTCATAACATTGTATTTTTTTCTCCGTTTCACCTCTGTAATATTTAGTCACAGATATTTTATGTTTTTAAAGATTCAGTCATTGTGGTAGAAATAAGTGTATGATACTGTTCTTTAAAACAAATTTACATCAAAATCAATCTTGAAATCTACAAATTCTATTTCATTACACTGTATTAAGTTACCAACATAGCTATATCTATTTAGGGATTCCATGCTGTGTCCTTATCGTGCAATTATTTGTATTCAACAACCGCAAATGCTTAAAAAACGTATGTACAAACAAGTACATACGTACAGATGTTATTTTTGTTGCATCAAGATACGTAGATGCTATCAGTGAATGAAGAGGACAGATGATTCACCAGTTTTACAACATTCCAGATGATGACAAACAACAAGCACATGTGCAAGTGAAGTGTGACAAATGTAAGGACATTATTTTATGTCCTAACATTTATGTCTAATGACCTTTTGAAATGTGTGTAGCAAAAATCTAATTTCTACTGCAATTCAAATTATTAAATTTTTAAAGAATATGATTTTGTTATTAAATATTAAAGAAAAAGTTATAAATATATAGAGTGAATTATGTTCAAGGTACTATCTACAGTAATGCTACAAAGTGGTAAAAATTAAAGTAGTAGAAACTGGACGAAGCATCGTGAAAACTTCACACAATGATGTGAAGCTTTCAGGGACTATGGCAAGGCAGAACAAAGGACTCAAAGGCAAGATTCAGGACACAATTCAGTCAGTAACAGAGTTTATTTCCAGGCAGAGGTTCGGTACACGGGAGGCCAATAAGATCCGGCAGTGGTACAAAAAACATCAGGCAAAAAGGCAAGGTGAAAAAGGTAGGCAAGTTTCTAAACATGTGAAGACTGTGACTAAGGCTGTGGTAAGAGTGCTGAAACGTGAGCTGTGAACATCAACAAACTGGCAGCAAGACAAGACACAGAGGGGAATAAAAGCCAGGCTTGATTGGGGAGTGACTGCATGCAGGTGTGGGAGACACAGTCAGGGATCAGGTGCACGCAGATGAGGAAGGGGGTGGGGCAGACAGGAACCTGAAACAGAGACAGGGCTTAGTGACTCAAAATAACACAGGAAGACAAGACATGGAACATGAATGGAAAAAGCAAAGACACTTCAGTGAAGTGACAAATCATGACAGAAGCAGCTTTTGTATTAATCCAAAATGGCAACAAGAGCAGCTGTCTTTTGGTTCAGCAGTTGCTACCATTTTGTGGAATTCCCTGAGCTCCTCCATCATTACACACCATTACTAGATAGCCATCACTCCTAGAAAACGAGCACATGTTGTTGTTGATATGATTTCCATTGTTCTGCATACATCATCCAGATCACTAGTGTGATTGTTTGTAGGTCAATGCAATCTCGTGCAGAGGTATTTTGAGCTACGTCTGTTGGTCATGCCTCTGGAAGTGGCAGTTTACTACATGCTTTCCACCCAATAACTAGGATAGTTCCTGCCACACATAAACAAGCCTTTCCTAGATGACCTCGGAGGTGAGGGATGCTTCTGCATAATTGTTTCTTTTTTAAATTGTGGGGAGTGCATGAAGTAAATAATATACTGTGGGACACCACAGTTAGTCTGTATCAACCGGGGCTTGTTGTAGAGCATGTGAAATATCTGACTGCTGATTTGTCAATATGTGTATTCCATTGCATTGAAAAGCAAGCAGGAAACTCCTCACTGGGGTTGATTTTGGGGTCACAAGCTGTTTACGGGCCAGTCCTGGGCCAGTCCTGGATAAGGCTTGTTGAAGAAACACAGATACTTCCTATATTGGAAGTGGTCCCGATGTCAAACCTGTTGTTGTTTATCTAATATTTACGATCATGTGTTGTATAGGAAGAGGATGTTAGATAACCTTTAAAAAATGTGGTCATGCTCACAGGGGCCAGAATTGTTCGGTGATTTGGCAGGAACACATTCTCCAAAGCTTCTGCAGAGCTTGGTCTGATGCCTTACTTATAATCAAATGAAATCCCCTCTCTTATGTATGAGTCCTGTGTCAGTGGGGTTCCTTTCTGCACCATCAACTCATCACCTATCGTTCGTAATAAGATGGAAAGTTGACTAAAAATGACACATATGATACTCTGTTGTGTAATCTCTCCATTACTTGTTGTGTTAATGTTTCAAACAAAAAGAAAACATTTAGAAATGCTGAAAAGTGAAGCTGATAAATAAAGGGTTTATCACCATTAGAATGTTTGCTATGCAATCGCATCTGGTGTAGCCAGTTCCATTGAATAACAATAACAAACGAGAAGATGGCTGAATTTTCAGTCATTTTGTTTGTCATCAGGCTTAAAGCATATTTCTACAATAATAATAATAATACTTTTACATCATTTCGTGTAGGCATGCAAATATGCAGTCTAAAATGAAAAAAATGACAACACTTTCTTTGAGATTCGAACCATAGATCCTTGAGGCAAGTCCAGATCCTCTATCGCAACCGAGACTGGGTTGGGTTGCCTATCCAATGTGCTACAGTATGTCTCATGCTGGATGCAATTAACAGCTGCAGAGTTGGATGACGTATAAGCCTCGGTTGCAAGGTAACGATAAACAAATTCAAATATCGTAATTCTTGATTTTGTTTGCAAACTGGCGGTTTTATTGATCTAGTGCCTGAAGTCTACCTGTTGTAGGCTAAGCCAAAAACAAAACACGAATGATATACCATGGATTCTCATCGTCGGCAGTGTAGAACAATGGCCAAAGTCATAAGCTACACAGTTCTGAACTTAAACGTTAGCCTTCAGCTGGGCTAGACTATCGCTAAAAGCATAGGCCGTTTCTCAATACTCAAGTTAGCAAGTATGTACTTGCTTACTTGGGAAGTATATACTTGAGAAGTAAGCTGGGAGTATATACTTGCCAAGTACGGGAGTACACAAGTATGTGGTTGTTTCTCAATACTCAAGTATGCAAGTATGTATGTATTGTTCTGCTGTTTGAATGGTGGCTGGCGCCAAGTGCTGCAGCCTCATTACCGCCACCTACGGTGTTGATCAATGAACATATGAAATACTTTTAATAAATGCATATATATGTTGTTATTATTTTTACATTTTAAATATTTAACTTCATTTATTAATTTATTTCTATTAAAATATACAATATAAATAATATAATGTGGAAAATAGATGTATTACAGCATTGTAGAGTAGTATATATATATATATATATGTTTATATATATATATATGACGTGTACAAATATATACTACTCTACATAGCTAATATTTACATATTATATTTAAGTACAGATACAATGACCGTGCGACTTTAATATAAATCTAACTTTGAAAGTTGAAATTTAAAAATAATTTATGATATACAAACTTTCAAACCGTCAGGTCAAAACGTCTCCATTAAAATCAAAATAACACGTCAACAACAAATCTATGGATCACACCGAGCATGTAATGACAGCGACGTCTGAGCCAGCGGATCATTTCATCAGGACAGGCCGAGGTAACGCTGCTCTGTGCCGGGCACAGTGAGCGCCGAACGCCCACAGAGGTGGAGCTGATCACCTCCGACAAACGTCGCTGCCAAACTATAAATATGTCATATCTTCATACACAAACCACATATTTGAATTCTAAAATACTCGTTTCTCGCCTCAAATGATCTTAAAACTTTGTTCCGGGACACAGAAAAATATTTATTTCAGATTTATATTTTCTATTATCTGCCGCTATGCTCCGCCGAAATGTATTCTGGGATACATGGCCATCCCAAGTACGCTTAAGTCACCTCCGATGCATACTTGGTAAACATGGGCGGAGCGAGAACACTTCCGGGTTTGAGAACCGTCCTCGCTGTTCGCTTACTTGAGAATTGGAACAGCACTTGGACTGAGGCTGATGACGTTTTCACAAGTACGGGAGTACGCAAGTACGCACAAGTACGCACAAGTATGGATATTGAGAAACGGCCATAGTCAGGCAACGTGACCTAGCCCTTAGCCACCATCAGGGATATGTAACATTACATCACATCATAATAAGGACTTGGCCTTAAAGTCAATGTTATCACATACATACCCAGCCAACAGACATTTCCATTTCGGCTTTATCTTCATGCTGAAAGCTACGAAAAAAAACGGTGTTTTCCTATGCTATTTAAGTAATTTACATCACAGACCCGTGATTTTAGCCGCAGAGCCGTGGTCACGTGATCGATGAGCTATATGCCTAAGCCCTAAACGAGAGTGCATCATGACTTGAATTCTAAAATACTCGTTTCTCGCCTCAAATGATCTTAAAACTTTGTTCCGGGACACAGAAAAATATTTATTTCAGATTTATATTTTCTATTATCTGCCGCTATGCTCCGCCGAAATGTATTCTGGGATACATGGCCATCCCAAGTACGCTTAAGTCACCTCCGATGCATACTTGGTAAACATGGGCGGAGCGAGAACACTTCCGGGTTTGAGAACCGTCCTCGCTGTTCGCTTACTTGAGAATTGGAACAGCACTTGGACTGAGGCTGATGACGTTTTCACAAGTACGGGAGTACGCAAGTACGCACAAGTACGCACAAGTATGGATATTGAGAAACGGCCATAGTCAGGCAACGTGACCTAGCCCTTAGCCACCATCAGGGATATGTAACATTACATCACATCATAATAAGGACTTGGCCTTAAAGTCAATGTTATCACATACATACCCAGCCAACAGACATTTCCATTTCGGCTTTATCTTCATGCTGAAAGCTACGAAAAAAAACGGTGTTTTCCTATGCTATTTAAGTAATTTACATCACAGACCCGTGATTTTAGCCGCAGAGCCGTGGTCACGTGATCGATGAGCTATATGCCTAAGCCCTAAACGAGAGTGCATCATGACTTGAATTCTAAAATACTCGTTTCTCGCCTCAAATGATCTTAAAACTTTGTTCCGGGACACAGAAAAATATTTATTTCAGATTTATATTTTCTATTATCTGCCGCTATGCTCCGCCGAAATGTATTCTGGGATACATGGCCATCCCAAGTACGCTTAAGTCACCTCCGATGCATACTTGGTAAACATGGGCGGAGCGAGAACACTTCCGGGTTTGAGAACCGTCCTCGCTGTTCGCTTACTTGAGAATTGGAACAGCACTTGGACTGAGGCTGATGACGTTTTCACAAGTACGGGAGTACGCAAGTACGCACAAGTACGCACAAGTATGGATATTGAGAAACGGCCATAGTCAGGCAACGTGACCTAGCCCTTAGCCACCATCAGGGATATGTAACATTACATCACATCATAATAAGGACTTGGCCTTAAAGTCAATGTTATCACATACATACCCAGCCAACAGACATTTCCATTTCGGCTTTATCTTCATGCTGAAAGCTACGAAAAAAAACGGTGTTTTCCTATGCTATTTAAGTAATTTACATCACAGACCCGTGATTTTAGCCGCAGAGCCGTGGTCACGTGATCGATGAGCTATATGCCTAAGCCCTAAACGAGAGTGCATCATGACTTGAATTCTAAAATACTCGTTTCTCGCCTCAAATGATCTTAAAACTTTGTTCCGGGACACAGAAAAATATTTATTTCAGATTTATATTTTCTATTATCTGCCGCTATGCTCCGCCGAAATGTATTCTGGGATACATGGCCATCCCAAGTACGCTTAAGTCACCTCCGATGCATACTTGGTAAACATGGGCGGAGCGAGAACACTTCCGGGGTTGAGAACCGTCCTCGCTGTTCGCTTACTTGAGAATTGGAACAGCACTTGGACTGAGGCTGATGACGTTTTCACAAGTACGGGAGTACGCAAGTACGCACAAGTACGCACAAGTATGGATATTGAGAAACGGCCATAGTCAGGCAACGTGACCTAGCCCTTAGCCACCATCAGGGATATGTAACATTACATCACATCATAATAAGGACTTGGCCTTAAAGTCAATGTTATCACATACATACCCAGCCAACAGACATTTCCATTTCGGCTTTATCTTCATGCTGAAAGCTACGAAAAAAAACGGTGTTTTCCTATGCTATTTAAGTAATTTACATCACAGACCCTTGATTTTAGCCGCAGAGCCGTGGTCACGTGATCGATGAGCTATATGCCTAAGCCCTAAACGAGAGTGCATCATGACTTGAGCTAGATTGTACTTGTTAAAAACTGCCACCTGCTGATGAAGGAAGCCATTATTGAGACAAATATAACGTCTCAAAACTACATCACTGTGGAAAGCGATGAATGCGTGTGCTGGCGATCCACAAATAGGGAATCACAATTCACAAATGCAATTTTCAGTTTTACAAATGTCATATTATTTACAAATACAGATCTATATTTGTAAGAATCAACATACAAGTTATAAATGGGTTTTTTTTATTTGTGGATCTCAAAACATGCATTCAAATCAAGAAATATGTGTGGATCACCCTCTGAACATATACAAATATTATTGGAACAAATGTAACCCCATAATTCTTCTGCTCAATAAAACCTTTTTATTATAGAAACTTAGCATTTACTTGGTTGCTGGAGTAGTTAAGGTCCTTCTCGCTAACCAGTAAAAGTTTGACAGACAGAGGAGAGACTTTAACCAAGTATTTCTTCACAAATAAATTAAATCAACAATTAATAAATAATAAGTTTTAAAAACAAATAAACATTGTCAGTAAGGTCCTGCCCCCCTGGATAGCACATATGGTTTGAAAAAACAATTTGTACAATTATTAGGATCATTTAAAGTGCATGCAATAGTAAAGTGTTCAGTTAATTTGAAATACACATACAATAAATCACCAGTGAATATTGAAATGTGAGTATTAGGTAGTACAAGTTAAGTTATATGTTAAATAATGTTTAAATTACTTAAGTTCAAGTTAAAGGGTTTTCTGTATGGGGAGTATTGTATTGGTGTATCCTTCAGCAAAGTCAGTTTCACCCAGACTCTTTAGACTTTTGACTTAATGTGTAACTTCTACTTCACACAACCACCAACTAAAGATGGCAATAAGGCTAATAAAAATAATAAAAAACACCTAACAGTCTGTTGGTGGCTTTAGTGGTCATTCATCCATGTCATATTCTAAAAGAGGGTAAATAAAAGAAGTCCTAACAGAAGATGGATCATACCCAGTCTGATACAACAAGCAGAACTGGAGGTAGTTGTAGTTGTAGATGGGTTGGTTTGTGTCGCTAAGTTGGATGTTGCTGTTGGTGGAGCAGAGGTTGCTATGGTTGAGAGGACTGTTGGGGCAGGGGTTGCTGTAGCTGGTGCACCTGTTGCAGTTGGGGTAGCAACTGAAGTTGGTGAAGCAGTTGTGGTTGCTGGAACAGCAGTTGCAGTTGGAGCAGTTGTAGTTGGGGCAGCAGTTGAAGTTGGTGAAGCATTTGTGGTCGGTGAAGGAGTTGTAGTTGGGGGAGCAGTTGAAGTGGGAGCAGCATTTGTTGACATTGGAGCAGTCATTGTTGTAGTTGGGGCAGGTTGTAATTGCAGCAGCAGTTGAAGTTAGTGTGTGATGTTGTAGTTACAGCAGCAGTTGAGTTAGTGAAGCAGATGTTGTTGGAGAAGCAGTTGTAGTTGTGGCAGCAATTGAAGTTGGTGAATCAGTTGAAGTTGCTTGGAGAAGCAGTTGTTTGGCAGCAGTTGCTTGTAGTTCTTGAGGAAACAGTTATTGGGGCAGCTGTTGAAGTTGGTGAAGCAGTCGTGGTTGCATCTCCAGTTGAAGTTTGGGAAGCAGTTGAAGTTGAAGCAGTTGTAGTTGTGGCAGCAGTTGAAGTTGGGGAAGAAATTGTTGGGCAGCAGTTGAAGTTGCAGAAACGGTTGTTGGGGGCAGCAGTTGAAGTTGGGGAAACAGGTTGTTGAGGCAGCGGTTGAAGTTGAGGGTGAAACGAGTTGTAGTTGCGGCAGCAGTTGAGTTAATTGAAACAGTTGTTTGGACAGCAGTTGTAGTTCTTGAGAGGAAACAGTTGTTGGGGCAGCTGTTGAAGTTGAATTGAAGCAGTGGTGCATCTGGTTGCATCTCCAGTTGAAGTTTGAAGTTGTTGTTGGTGACAGTTGTAGTTGCATCGGTTAAAATGTGGGGAAGCAGTTGGGAGATTGTGGCAGCAGTTGAAGTTGGGGAAGCAGTTGTTGGAGCAGCAGTTGAAGTTGGAAACAGTTGTTAATGGCAGCAGTTGAAGTTGGGGAAGCAGTTGTTGGAGCAGCAGTTGAAGTTCTTGAAGGAAACGTTGTTCAATAACTTGGCAGTTGTTGTTGGGGCAGTTGAAGTTAGTGAAGCATTTGTAGTTAGGCGGCGGCAGTTGGAAGTTACAGTAGCAGTTGAAGTTGAAGGCAAAAGTTGAAGTTAAGGGAAGCTTGAAGTTGTTGATGCAGCAGTTGATGTTGGTGAATCATTTGTTGGGGCAACAGTTGTAGTTCGCGGAAACAGTTGTTGGGGCAGCTGTTGAAGTCGGTGAAGCAGTTGTAGTTGCAGCTGCAGTTGAAGTTTGGGAAGCAGTTGTTGGAGAAGCAGTTGAAGTTGGGGAAGCGAGTTGTTGTTGGAGAAGCAGTTGTAGTTCAGTTGGGGATTGGGACAGCAGTTGAAGTTACAGCGGCAGTTGTAGCAGGCAGCAGTTGAGTTACTTGAAACAGTTGTTGGGGCAGCAGTTGAAGTTGCAGCAGTTGAGTTGGTGAAACAGTTGTTGGGGCAGCAGTTGAAGTTTGTGAAGCAGTTGAAGTTGCAACTGCAGTTGAAGTTTGGGAAGCAGTTGTTGGAGAAGCAGTTGTAGTTGTGGCAGCAGTTGAAGTTGGTGAAGCAGTTGTTGTTGGAGATGCGGTTGTAGTTGTGGCAGCAGTTAAAGTTGGGACAGCAGTTGAAGTTGCAGCAGTTGAAGTTGGTGGAAGAACAGTTGTTGGGGCAGCAGTTGAGTTTGTGAAGCAGTTGAGTTGCAGCGGTTGGAAGTTGGGAAGCAGTTGTTGAGGCAGCAGTTGAAGTTTGTGTGAAGCAGTTGAAGTTGCAGCAGCAGTTGTTGGGGCAGCAGTTGTAGTTCCCGGAAATAGTTGTTGCAGGCAGCTGTTGAAGTTTGTGAAGCAGTTGAAGTTGCAGCTGCAGTTGAAGTTTGGGAAGCAGTTGTTGGAGAAGCAGTTGTAGTTGGGGCAGCAGTTGAAGTTGGGACAGCAGTTGTAGTTGTAGCAGCAGTTGATGTTACGGCAGCAGTTGAAGTTGGGGAAGCAGTTGTTGAGGCAGCAGTTGAAGTTGGGGAAGCAGTTGTTGAGGCAGTTGAGTTGAAGTTGCAGTTGTAGTTGCAGCAGCCAGTTGTAGTTGGGGCAGCAGTTGAAGTTGGGACAGCAGTTGAGTTACAGCAGTTGTAGGTACAGCAGCAGTTGAGAGTTGGTGAAACGGTTGTTGGGGCAGCTGTTGAAGTTGGTGAAACGTCGTGTTGCATCTCAGTTGAAGTTTGGGAAGCAGTTGAAGTTGGTGAAGCAGTTGTAGTTGCATCTCCGGTTGAAATGTGGGAAGCAGTTGAAGTTGTGGCAGCAGTTGAGTTGGGAAGTTGGAAGCAGTTGTTGGAGCAGCAGTTGTTCTTGAGCAGTTGTTCTAACGGCAGTTGTTGTTGGCAGTTGAAGTTAGTGAAGCATTTGTAGGTTAAGCGGCAGTTGAGTTCTTGTTAGCAGTTGAAGTTGAGGCAAAAGTTGAAGTTGGGGAAGCAGTTGTTGATGCAGCAGTTGATGTTGGTGAATCATTTGTTGGGGCGGCAGTTGTAGTTGCTTGGAAACAGTTGTTGGGGCAGCTGTTGGAAGTCGGGGGAATGAAGCAGTTGTAGTTGCAGCTGCAGTTGGAAGTTTAGGGAAAACAGTTGTTGGAGAAGCAGTTGAAGTTGGGGAAGCAGTTGTTGTTGGAGAAGCAGTTGTGGATTCTTGTGGCAGCAGTTGGATTGGGACAGCAGTTGAGTTACAGCAGCAGTTGTGAGTCGGCAGCAGTTGAAGTTGAGAAGCAGTTGTTTGGGGCAACAGTTGAAGTTGCAGCAGTTGAAGTTGGTGAAACAGTTGTTGGGGCAGCAGTTGAAGTTGGTGAAGCAGTTGAAATTGCAGCTGCGAGTTGAAGTTTAGGGAAGCGGTTGTTGGAGAAGCAGTTGTAGTTGTGGCAGCAGTTGAAGTTGGTGAAGCAGTTGTTGTTGGAGATGCAGTTGTAGTTGCGGCAGTTAAAAGTTGGGACAGCAGTTGAAGTTGCAGCAGTTGAAGTTGTGGAAACAGTTGTTGGGGCAGCAGTTGAAGTTTGTGAAGCGTTGAAGTTGCAACTGCGGTTGAAGTTGGGAAGCAGTTGTTGGAGAAGCTTGAAGTTGGGGAAGGCTTGGTTGTTGGGGCAGCGGTTGAAGTTGGGAAGCAGTTGTTGAGGCAGCAGTTGAAGTTTGTGAAGCGGTTGAGTTGCGGCAGCAGTTGTTGGGGCAGCAGTTGTAGTTCTTGGGAAATAGTTGTTGGGGCAGCTGTTGAAGTTTGTGAAGCAGTTGAAGTTGCAGCTGCACTTGAAGTTTGGGAAGCAGTTGTTGGAGAAGCTTGAGAGTTGTAGTTGGGGCAGCAGTTGAGAAGTTGGGACAGCAGTTGTGGATTTAGCAGCAGTTGATGTGTTGCGGCAGCGAGATTGAGGGGAAGCAGTTGTTGAGGGGCAGCAGTTGAAGTTGGGGAAGCAGTTGTTGAGGCAGCAGTTGAAGTTAGTGAAGCAGTTGTAGTTGCAGCAGCAGTTGTAGTTGCGGCAGCAGTTGAAGTTGGGACAGCAGTTGAAGTTACAGCAGCAGTTGTAGCACAGTTGCAGCAGTTGAATTGAAACGGTTGTTGGGGCAGCAGTTGTAGTTGCGGAAATAGTTGTTGGGGCAGCTGTTGAAGTATGTGGCAGTTGAATTTGCAGCTGCTGGTTGAGGGTTTAAGCAGAAGCAGGAGTTGGGAAGCAGTTGTAGTTGGGGCAGCAATTTGAGAGTTGGTGAAGCAGTTGTAGTTACAGCAACGTTGAGGTTGGGGCAGCCAGTTGGTGAATCGGTTAGCCAGTTGGAGCAGCAGTTGTAGTTGCATCTGCGGTTGAAGTGGAGTGAAGCAGTTGTTGTTGAAGAAGAAGTTGAAACCAGTTGTGGCAGCAGTTGAAGTTGGTGAAGCTTGATTGTTGTTGGAGAAGCAGTTGTGAACTAGCGGCAGCGTTAAAGTTGGGACAGCAGTTGAAGTTGCAGCAGTTGAAGTTGGTGAAGCAGTTGTTGGGGCAGCAGTTGAAGTTTGTGAAGCAGTTGAGTTGCAACTGCAGTTGAAGTTAGGAGGAAACAGTTGTTTGAGAAGCAGTTGAAGTTGGGGAAACAGTTGTTGAGGCAGCAGTTGAAGTTAGGGAAGCAGTTGTTGTTGGAGAAGCAGTTGTGATTCGGCAGCAGTTGGAGATTAAGGACAGCAGTTGAAGTTGGTGAAACAGTTGTTTAGGAGGCAGCAGTTGTAGTTCGCGAAGCAGTTGTTGGGGCAGCTGTTGAAGTTTGTGAAGCAGTTGAAGTTGCAGCTGCAGTTGAGGTTGAGGTTAAGCTGCGGTTGAAGTTTAAGCAGTTTTGGAAAGCAGTTTTAGTTGGAACAGCAGTTGGTTGTAGCAGCAGTTAAAGGGGCAACAGTTAAAGCGGCCTTGAGTTAAAGTTGAACGGCCAGCAGTTGAAGTTGAAACAGTTGTTGGGGCAGCAGTGGTTAAGGAGCAGCAGTTGAAGTTGATGAAGCAGTTGTAGTTGTGGCAGCAATTGAAGTTGGGGAAGCAGTTGTTGAGGCAGCAGATGAAGTTGGTGAAGCAGTTGTTGGGGCAGCAGTTGAAGTTGGGAAGCAGTTGTGTAGTTGGGCAGCAGTTGCTGGTTGGAGCACAGTGGTTGTAGGTGGAGCAGTGATTGTAGTTGAACTTGGCGGTTGTAGTTGGAGCAGTAGTTGAAGTTAATGGCAGCAGTTGTAGTTAGACAGCTTGTACTTGGGGCAGCTTGTTGTACTTGGGCAACAGTTGTACTTGGGGCAGCAGTTGTAGTTTGAGCAGTAGTTAAAGTTGTTGGTGAAGCAGTTGTAGTAGCGGCAGAAGTTGAAGTTGATGAAGCAGTTGTAGTTAGGGCAGCAGTTGAAGTTGGTGAAGCAGTCATTGTTGTTGGGGAACGGTTGTTGCGGCAGCATTTAGGAGTTGATGAAGTAGTTGAAGTTGGGGCAGCAGTTGTAGTTGCAGCAGCATTTGAGGTTGATGAAGCAGCAGTTGTTGTAGTTTGGGCAGCAGTTGTAGTTGGGGCGGCGGTTGTAGTTAAGCATTTGAGGGGTTGATGAAGCAGTGGGAAGTTGGGGCAGTGGTTGTTGGGGCAGCAGATGAAGTTGGAACAGCTGGGTTGTAGTTAGGGGCAGCAGTTGTTGTTTGGGGCAGCAGTTGTTTGTAGTTGGGGCAGCAGTTGTTCTTGTGACGCATTTGAGGTTGATGAAGCAGTGGAAGTTGGGGCAGTGGTTGTTGGGGCAGCAGATGAAGTTGGAACAGCTGTGGTTGTAGTTGGGACGGTAGTTGTTGTGGCAGCAGATGAAGTTGGAACAGCTGTGTTTGTAGTTGGGGCATTAGTTGTGGTTGGGGTAGCAGTTAGAGCAGCAGTTGTAGTTGGGGCAGCAGTTGTAGTAGTTGGAGCAGCAGTTGTTGTAGTTGGGGCAGCAGCAGTTGTAGTTGCTGCAGCAGTTGTCGTTGGAGCAGCAGTTGTTGTAGTTGGGGCAGCAGTTGTTGTGAGAGTGTTACATAGATTTGTCTCACAACAAGTTGGTCCACTGCTAATGCTGCCAACATTTTGCATAAAAGGTAGTGTCCCCAAGCTACCAGCAGCTGCACACATATTTGTAGATGCACAACCAAAGGCAGGAGAAGTAGAGGCTCCACCTGTCACTGAAGATTAAAGTCATTTAGTTAATTTCATATTTTTTATAGAGATTTGAATGAAGTCTTATATTGTGTTTTTTTCTGTTAGTTTATTCTATATAGTTACATTTCATTACTTCTGATTGATTGGCCAAAATGGCACTGGTTTTCATTGAATGTCCAAACATCTTTGTTAAGTAGAACACATAAAAAACACATATAACACTAGAATGGATAAAAACTCTGCTGACTGAAGGAAACCTAACTGTATTCGAGCTGTGGGGAAACTCCACTGCAGTAATTGTGTTTTGCTCACTTTCAATACTGTGAGCAGCATTTAAATGCTGTATGGTAAAATACTTTATGATAATGTAGTACAATAGGTTTGAATTTTACCTTCGCTTAACTACATTATATAGATTGAATGACTGTCTGGTTGAATGAAGTATTTGAGCTTTAGTGATGAACTGACCAAATGACTAACATATATAATAAAAAAGACTCACCACTTGATTGAAAGCAGCGATCTTGTGTTCCTGTACACTGTACTGAAGTGGTGCATTGTGATGTGGCAGGGTCACATGAATAACACTGGAGGCTGTTGACTGATGGAGTGGTGGGGACTGAAAAAGAAGACCATGAGATTAGGGTTAGATAAAATTGTCTTTCTCATGTTTTGTAGGTGATGATCATCCATCTGTACTTACATGATAGAGTGGCTGAGTTGCAGTTATCTGTGTTGCAGCATATAGTAGATGCAAGTGCACTCGAAACACCCAAGTTGACTGAAAATATCTGAGATCCTGTGGCTGGACAAAGGGAGGACGGTGCACATGCCTTGAAGATTTGTTGTCCAGGAGTTCCAGATGAAACAGCTGAAAAGTACAGTTTGTTCATTTTAATTGAAAGCACTTTGCAGCACGTTTGTGCCTGAAAAGTAATAAATGATGTGTTGAAAATAATACCTTCAATGGCGGCAGTTATACACATCGTCTCTGTGGAACATGTTAGTGGCACTGTGCTTGTACATGAATCATCAGTGCAAGTCTGACACACAAGTGCTGCAGCTGCAATGTGGAAAAAAAATACATGATTAGAAACAGAGTCCTCAAGACTACAGGACTTTCATGAATTATATATTTATAATTATACAGCGGAGAAAATAAGTATTGAACGCGTCAACATTTTTCTCTGTAAATATATTTCTGATGGGGCTATTGGGATGAAATTTTCATCAGATGTCAGAAACAACCCAATTTATCCACACATACAAAGAAATAAAAACATGAATGTCCATGACAAAGGTTATGTGTAAGTAAGTGAAATGACACAGGGAAAAAGTATTGAACACATGAAGAAAAAAAGGTGTAAGAAGGCACAAGACGCCAGTATTTAGGAAGCAATCCTGCCCCGTATCAGTGCAAATTAATATCAGGTGGATAAGTCCTAATTGGTGGTCTATAAAGGTTTCTCATTACCAAGGTGACACTCAAGAAGCATTTCAAGATGGGTAAAAGCAAAGAGCTGTCCCAAGACACAAGCTTATTGTAGACAAACATACGGATGGCATTGGTTATAGATGTATATCTAAACTTCTGAATGTTCCAGTGAGCACTGTTGAAGCTATTATTCGGAAGTGGAAAGAACATCTTTACACCATTAACCGACCCCAACTGATCCCAAACACAAAGCCGAGGAAACAATCAATTGGTTTAAGAGAAAGACAATCAAGCTGTTAGAATGGCCCAGTCTATCACCCGACTTGAAACCAATTGAAAACCTCTGGAAAGAACTGAAGATCAGAGTTCATGTCCCCGGAACCTTCAAGATTTGAAGACACTTTGTGTGGAAGAATGGGCAAAAATCACAACTGATCAATGTGTGTGACTAGATTCTCCATACAGGAGGCGTCTTGAAGCTGTCATTATCAACAAAAGCTTTTCTACTAAGTATTAAATCAATTTCAGCAAGTGTATTCAATACTTTCTCCCTGTGTCATTTCACTTTATTACACACAACTTCATTTGTGGACTCATTTGTTTTTATTTCTTTGTATGAGTGGATAACTTGGGTTGTTCCTGACATCTGGTGAAAATTTCATCCCAATAGCCCCATCAGAAATATATTTACTGAGAAAAATGTTGACACGTTCAATACTTATTTTCTCCGCTGTATATATATATAAATATGGTTGCTTTTCAAACTGATTTTAAAACAGAGTAGTTTAGACTGGTTTTGGTTCTTCTGTAATGTGTCAAGAACTTCCCCACTTAAACACCATTGTCCTTGTTGGGTCTGTTTGATTGTCAGTCTTTGCTGATCAATGTTGAGGTGTTGAGGTGTCCCAGGCCTCATGATATTTTTTTAAGAACATGAAATTACAAACTGGCTTTTGGTTCATGTAAAGCTTTAAATCCTTTGTGATAATCAGCCCTTTAAATTTAAACACATTCCGTTGTAGCTGTTGTAATAATCCTGTAGTAAAAAAGTACACTTACTTGTGCTGGAGAGAGCCCAGATGAGAGTCAGAGAAAGAATTAGCTTCATCATGATCTACCACTACTGCAGATTTGTTACTAAACCTTACAACACAGAGACACTCTTTATATTGTGAAGGTGATGAATACAGTTATGACTGATGCACGTCTAAATACATCAATGATCGGGTGTGTCATTTTTTTAAGTGAGTGAATCAGTCATAACGTCAAGTCCTCTTTTGTCCTTCCACAACGTCAAACCACGCCCGAATGCTCCAAAACACACCTTAATTTTTCCCAGTGTTTGTGTTTATAACTTTGTCTAAAATACTTTTAATAGTTAATAGTTTAATAGTTAATTAAATATAAACACTGTTTATCCTCTTGATCTTTATTTAAAGATTCTAGATTTTGTTACAGTGCTCTATATTTATCCTATGATATTGTCATGTTGAAGAGTGAATGCATGACAAATGACCTTTAACCGTAAAAATCAAAGTGCAACATTCTGCTGTCAGTGAATGGAAACAATATATTTTTGAAGCCAAATGATATGTTAATATCAGTGTCTTCACCTCTGTAATATTTAGTCACAGATATTAAATTTTAGAGATTCAGTCATTGTGGTAGAAAAAAGTGGATTATTCTGTTCTTTAAAACAAATTGACATCAAAATCAATCTTGAAATCTACAAATTCTATTTCATTACACCGTATTAAGTTACCAACATAGCTACATCTATTTAGGGATTCCATGCTGTGTCCTTATCGTGCAATTATTTGCATTCAACAACCGCAAATGCTTAAAAAATCTGAAGTACAAACAAGTACATACGTACAGATGTTATTTTTGTTGCATCAAGATACGTAGATACTATCAATGAATAAAGAGGACAGATGATTCACCAGTTTTACAACATTCCAGATGATGACAAACAACAAGCACATGTGCAAGCGAAGACTGTAACTATGGCTGTTGAATGTGTGCCGAAACGTGAGCTGTGAACATCAACAAACTGGCAGCAAGACAAGACACAGAGGGGAATAAAAGCAGGGCTTGATTGGGGAGTGACTGCATGCAGGTGTGGGAGACACAGTCAGGGATCAGGTGCACACAGACGAGGAAGGGGGCGGGGCAGGCAGGAACCTGAAACAGAGGCCGTTTCTCAATATCCATACTTGTGCGTACTTGTGCGTACTTGCGTACTCCCGTACTTGTGAAAACGTCATCAGCCTCAGTCCAAGTGCTGTTCCAATTCTCAAGTAAGCGAACAGCGAGGACGGTTCTCAAACCCGGAAGTGTTCTCGCTCCGCCCATGTTTACCAAGTATGCATCGGAGGTGACTTAAGCGTACTTGGGATGGCCATGTATCCCAGAATACATTTCGGCGGAGCATAGCAGCAGATAATAGAAATATAAATCTGAAATAAATATTTTTCTGTGTCCCGGAACAAAGTTTTAAGATCATTTGAGGCGAGAAATGAGTCTTTTAAAATTCAAATATGTGGTTTGTGTATGAAGATATGACGTATTTATAGTTTGGCAGCGACGTTTGTCGGAGGTGATCAGCTCCGTCTCTGTGGGCGCTCGGCGCTCACTGTGCCCGGCACAGAGCAGCGTTACCTCGGCCTGTCCTGATGATATGATCCGCTGGCTCAGACGTCGCTGTCATTACATGCTCGGTGTGATCCATAGATTTGTTGTTGACGTGTTATTTTGATTTTAATGGAGACGTTTTGACCTGACGGTTTGAAAATTTGTATATCATTCATTTTTTTTAAATTTCAACTTTCAAAGTTAGATTTATATTAAAGTCGCACGGTCATTGTATCTGTACTTAAATATAATATGTAAATATTAGCTATGTAGAGTAGTATATATTTGTATACGTCATATATATATATATATATATATATATATGTATATAAATACTACTCTACAATGCTGTAATATATCTATTTTCCACATTGTATTATTTGTATTGTATATTTTAATAGAAATAAATTAATAGATGAAGTTAAATATTTAAAATGTAAAAATAATAACAACATGTATATGCATTTATTAAAAGTATTTCATATGTTCATTGATCAACACCGTAGGTGGCGGTAATGAGGCTGCAGCACTTGGCGCCAGCCACCATTCAAACAGCAGAACAATACATACATACTTGCATACTTGAGTATTGAGAAACAACCACATACTTGTGTACTCCCGTACTTGGCAAGTATATACTCCCAGCGTACTTCTCAAGTATATACTGCCCAAGTAAGCAAGTACATACTTGCTAACTTGAGTATTGAGAAACTGAGTGATCGCAAAATAAAACAGGAAGACAAGACATTGAAAATGAAGGGAAAAAGCAAAGACACTTCACTGAAGTGACAAATCATGACAGGAGCAGCTTTTGTATTAATCCAAAATGGCAAAAAGAGCAGCTGTCTTTTGGTTCAGCAGTTGCTACCATTTTGTGGAATTCCCTGAGCTCCTCCATCATTACACACCATTACTAGATAGCCATCACTCCTAGAAAACTAGCTTATGTTGTTGTTGATATGATTTCCATTGTTCTGCATACATCATCCAGATCACTAGTGTGATTGTTTGTAGGTCAATGCAATCTCGTGCAGAGGTATTTTGAGCTACGTCTGTTTGTCATGCCTCTGGAAGTGGCAGTTTACTACATGCTTTCCACCCAATAACCAGGATAGTTCCTGCCACACCAAAACAAGCCTTTCCTAGATGACCTCGGAGGTGAGGGATGCTTCTGAATAATTGTTTCTTTTTTAAATTGTGGGGAGTTTATGAAGTAAATAAATACTGTGGGACACCACAGTTAGTCTGTATCAACCGGGGCTTGTTGTAGAGCATGTGAAATATCTGACTCAGCTGATTTGTCAATATATGTATTTCATTGCATTAAAAAGCAAGCAGGAAACTCCTCATTGGGGTTGATTTTGGGGTCACAAGCTGTTTACAGACCTGTCCTGGGCCAGTCCTGGGTAAGGCTTGCACAGATACCTCCTATATTGGAAGTGGTCCCGATGTCAAACCTGTTATTGTTTATCTAATTTTCACGATCATGTGTTGTATAGGAAGAGGATGTTAGATAACCTTTAAAAAATGTGGTCACGCTCACAGAGGCCAGAATTGTTCGGTGATTCAGCAGGAACCCATTCTCCCAAGCTCCCATTCTCAACTTATCACCTATCATTCATAAATTGATGGAAGCCTGACTAAAAACGACACTTATGATACTCTGTTGTGTAATCTCTTCATTACTTGCTGTGTTAATGTTTACAACAAAAAGAAAACATTTAGAAATGCTGAAAAGAGAAGCTGATAAATAAAGGGTTTATCACAATTAGAATGTTTGCTATGCAATCGCATCTGGTGCAGCCAGTTCCATTGAATAATCAATAACTAACGAGAAGATGGCTGAAATTTCAGTCATTTTGTTTGTCATCAGGCCTAAAGCATATTTCTACAATGATAATAATAATAATAGTACTTTTACATCATTTCATGTTAGCATGCAAATATGCAGTCTAAAATGAAAAAAATGACAACACTATCTTTGAGATCCTTGAGGCAAGTCCAGATCCTCTATCCACAATGCTACAGTATGTCTCATGCTGGACACAATGAACAGCTGCGGAGTTGGATGACGGTAGCCTCGGTTGCCAGGTAACGATAAACAAATTCAAAAATCATAATTCTTGATTTTGTTTGCAAACTGACGGTTTTATTGATCTAATGCATGCAGTGGTTACTTTTGGTAAAATCGGCTGAAACCAATAGAAAATAGAAAAAGCTAAGTGTGACGTTATAAGTCCTAATATCCACACACCCCTCCTATCTTTCCTTTTCAACGTGGAGCACAGTTGTTAACCATGGCTCTAGAAGTATCCGCTAGTGGCTGAAGTCTACCTGTTGTAGGCTAATCCAAAAACAAATCACTAATAATTAGCCATGGATTATCATCATAGGCAATGTGGAACAATAGCCAAAGTCATTGGATTTAATTTAAACGTTAGCCTTCAGCTGGGCTAGACTATCGCGAAAAGCATAGTCAGGCAACGTTACCTAGCCCTTAGCCACAGAATCAGGGATATGTAACATCACATCACATCATATTAAGGAATTGGCCTTAAAGACAATGTTATCACATACATACCCAGCCAACAGACATTTCCATTTCAGCTTTATCTTCATGCTGAAAGCTACGAAAAGTAACTAACTATGTGTTTTCCTATGCTATTTAAGTAATTTTCATCACAGACCCGTGATTTTAGCCGCAGAGCCGTGGTCACGTGATCGATGCACTATATGCCTAAGCCCTAAACGAGAGTGCATAATGACTTCAGCTAGATTGTACCTATAAAACAATGCCACCTGCTGATGAAGGAAGCCATTATTGAGACAAATGTAACGTCTCAAAAATACGTCACTGTGGAAAACGATGAATGCGTGTGCTAGCGATCCACAAATGCGGAATCACAATTCACAAATGCAATTTTCAGTTTTACAAATGTCATATTATTTACAAATACACATCTATATTTGTAAAAATCAACATACAAGTTATAAATGGGATTTTTTTATTTGTGGATCTCAAAACATGCATTTAAATCAAGAAATATGTGTGGATCACCCTCTGAACATATACAAATATTATTGGAACAAATTTAACCCCATAATTCTTCTGCTCAATAAAACCTTTTTTTTATATAAACTTAGCATTTACTTGGTTGCTGGAGTAGTTAAGGTGCTTCTCGCAAACCAGTCAAAGTTTGCCAGACAGAGGAGAGACTTTAACCAAGTATTTCTTCAGAAATAAATCAAATCAACAGCTAATAAATAATAAGTTTTGTAAACAAATAAACAATAAACATTGTCAGTAAGGTCCTGCCCCCCTGGATAGCACATATGGTTTGAAACAACAATTTGTACAATTATTAAGATCATTTAAAGTGCATGCAATGGTAAAGTGTTCAGTTCATTTGAAATACACATAAAATAAATAACCAGTGAATATTGAAAATGTGAGTATTAGGTAGTACACGTTAAGTTATATGTTAAATAATGTTTAAATTACTTAAGTTCAAGTTCATGTGTTTTCTGCACTGGGAGTATTGTATTGGTGTCGCCTTCAGCAAAGTCAGTTTCACCCAGACTCTTTACTTTTGACTAAATGTGTAACTTCTACTTCACACAACCACCAACTAAAGATGGCAATAAGGCTAATAAAAAAACAACAACACCTCACAGTCTATTGGTGGCTTCAGTATTCATTCATCCATGTCATATTCTAAAAGAGGGTAAATAAAAGAAGTCCTAACAGAAGATGGATCATACCCAGTCTGATACAACAAGCAGAACTGGAGGTAGTTGTAGTTGTAGTTGGGTTGGTTTGTGTCGCTAAGTTGGATGTTGCTGTTGGTGGAGCAGAGGTTGCTATGGTTGAGATGACTGTTGGGGCAGGGGTTGCTGTAGCTGGTACACCTGTTGCAGTTGGGGTAGCAACTGAAGTTGGTGAAGCAGTTGTGGTTGCTGGAACAGCAGTTGCAGTTGGAGCAGTTATTGGGGCAGCAGTTGTAGTTGGGGCAGCAGTTGAAGTTGGTGAAGCATTTGTGGTCGGTGAAGGAGTTGTAGTTGGGGGCAGTTGTAGTTGGGGCAGCAGTTGTAATTGCAGCAGCAGTTGAAGTTGGTGGTGATGTTGTAGTTACAGTTGAAGTTGTGAAGCAGCAGTTGTGGCAGCAATGGTTGGTGAAGCAGTTGTTGTTGGAGAAGCAGTTGTAGTTGCGGCAGCAGTTGGTGGAAGCAGTTGTTTGAGCAGTTGGGAAGCAGCGCAGCAGTTGGAAGTTGTGAAGCAGTTGTTGAAGTTGAAGCAGTTAGTTGTGGCAGCAGTTGAAGTTGGTGAAGCAGTTGTAGTGAGGCAGCAGTTGAAATTGGTGAAGCAGTTGTGTGGGCAGCAGTTGTAGTTGCGGAAACAGTTATTGGGGCAGCTGTTGAAGTTGGTGAAGCAGTTGTAGTTGCATCTCCAGTTGAAGTTTGGGAAGCAGTTGAAGTTGGTGAAGCAGTTGTAGTTGTGGCAGCAGTTGAAGTTGGGGAAGCAATTGTTGGAGCAGCAGTTGAAGTTGCAGAAACAGTTGTTGGAACAGCAGTTGTCGTTGGGCGGCAGTTGAAGTTGGTGAAGCAGTTGTAAGCAGTTGAAGGAAGAAGTTGTTGAAGGCAGAAGTTGGTGAAGCAGTTGTAGTTGTGGCAGCAATTGAAGTTGGTGAAGCAGTTGTTGTTGGAGAAGCAGTTGTAGTGCGGCAGCAGTTGGTGGTAAGCAGTTGTAAGTTGCGGCAGCAGTTGAAGCTTGGGAAGCAGTTGTTAAGGCAGCAGTCGAGTTGGTGAAGCGGTTGAAGTTGCGGCAGCAGGTTGAAGTTAATTGAAGCAGTTGTAGTTGGGCAGCAGTTGAAGTTGGAAGCAGTTGTTGAGGCAGCAGTTGAAATTGGTGAAGCAGTTGTGTGGGCAGCAGTTGTAGCGGAAACAGTTATTGGGCAGCTGTTGAAGTTGGTGAAGCAGTTGTAGTTGCATCAGTTGAAGTTTGGGAAGCAGTTGAAGTTGGTGAAGCAGTTGTAGTTGGCAGCAGCTGAGTTGGGGAAGCGGTGTTGGAGCAGCAGTTGAAGTTGCAGAAACAGTTGTTGAAAGCAGGCGGTTGAAGTTGGGTTGGTTGGTGGGCAGCAGTTGAAGTTGGTGAAAAGTTGTAGTTGAGGCAGCAGTTGAAGTTGGTGGCAGTTAGAAGCGCAGCAGCAGCAGTTGAAGTTGAAGTTGAAACAGTTGTTGGGGCAGCAGTTGAAGTTGGAAACAGTGGGGCAGCTGTTGAAGTGGTAAAGCAGTTGTAGTTGCAAAATGTGGGAAGCTGGTGAAGCAGTTGAAGTTGTTGAAGAAGCAGTTGTTGGAGTTGGCAGTTGTAGTTGTTGTTTGTTGCAGCAGTTGAAGTCATTTGTTGGGGCAGCAGTTGAAACAGTTGTTGGGGCAGCTGTTGAAGTAAGTTTAGTTGAGCTGCAGTTGAAGTTTGGGAAGCAGTTGTTGAGAAGCAGTTGTAGTTGTTGGGCAGCAGTTGAAGTTAGCAGCAGGTACGGCAGCAGTTGAAGTTGTGGAAACAGTTGTTGGGGCAGCAGCAAGTTGTGAAGCAGTTGAGCAGCAGTTGTAGTTGAAGCTGCAGTTGAAGTTGGTGAAGCAGTTGTTGTTGAAGAAGCAGTTGTAGTTGTGGCAGCAGTCGAAGTTGGTGAAGCAGTTGTTGTTGGAGAAGCAGTTGTAGTTGCAGCAGCAGTTGTCGTTGGAGCAGCAGTTGTTGTAGTTGGGGCAGCAGTTGTTGTGAGAGTGTTACATAGATTTGTCTCACAACAAGTTGGTCCACTGCTAATGCTGCCAACATTTTGCATAAAAGGTAGTGTCCCCAAGCTAGCAGCAGCTGCACACATGTTTGTAGATGCACAACCAAAGGCAGGAGAAGTGGAGGCCCCATTTGTCACTGAAGATGAAAGTCATTTAGTTAATTTCATAATTTACTATATAGATTTGAATGAAGTCTTATATTGTGTTTTTTTCTGTTAGTTTATTGTATAAAGTTACATTTCATGATTTATTTGTGGCCAAAATTGCACTGGTTTTCATTTTAATATCCAAACATCTTTGTTAAGTCGAACACATAAAAACACATATAGCACTAGAATGGATAAAAACTGTGCTGACTGAAGGAAACCTAATTGTGTTCGAGCTGTGGGGAAACTCCACTGCAGTAATTGTGTTTTGCTCACTTTCAATACTGTCAGCACCATTTAAATGCTGTTTGGTAAAATACTTAATGATAATGTAGTACAATAGGTTTGTATTTTACCTTTTCTCAACTACATTATATAGATTGAATGACTGTCTGGTTGAATGAAGTATTTGAGCTTAAGTGATGAACTGACCAAATGACTTACATATATAATAAAAAGACTCACCACTTGCTTGAAAGCAGCGATCTTGTGTTCCTGTACACTGTACTGAAGTGGTGCATTGTGATGTGGCAGGGTCACATGAATAACACTGGAGGCTGTTGACTGATGGAGTGGTGGGGACTGAAAAAGAAGACCATGAGATTAGGGTTAGATAAAATTGTCTTTCTCATGTTTGAAGGTGATGATCATCCATCTGTACTTACATGATAGAGTGGCTGAGTTGCAGTTATCTGTGTTGCAGCATGTAGCAGATGCAAGTGCACTCGAAACACCCAAGTTGACTGAAAATATCTGAGATCCTGTGGCTGGACACAGGGAGGACGATGCACACGCCTTAAAGATTTGTTGGCCAGGAGTTCCAGATGAAACAGCTGAAAAGTACAGTTTGTTCACTTTAATTGAAAGGGCTTGGCAGCAAGTTTGTCACTAAAAAGTAATAAATGACGTGTTGAAAATAATACCTTCAATGGCGGCAGTTATACACATTGTCTCTGTGGCACATGTTAGTGGCACGGTGCTTGTACATGAATCATCTGTGCAAGTCTGACACACAAGAGCAGCAGCTGCAATGTGGAAGAAAATACATAATTAGAAACAGAGTCCTTAAGACTACAGGATTTTCATTAATTAAGGCTCAAAAATATAAATATGGATGCTTTTCAAACTGATTTTAAAACATAGTATTTGTAGTGTAATAAATTGGGTTTCATTTGTCAACAGACACTACTTGACTCTTAGGTATCTCATTTGTTTAACTTGTGTTTAGATTGGTTTTGGTTCTTCTGTAATGTGTCAAGAAGTTCCCCACTTATGTCTGGGACACCCCGATGTTGACCTAACAACGGTCAATCACCATTGCCATTGTTGGGTCTGTTTGGTTGTCTGTCTTTGCTGATGGTTGATCATTGGTGAGGTGTCCCTGGCCTCATGATATTTTTTTAAGAATATGAAATTACAAACTGACTTTTGGTTCATGTAAATCCTTTGTGATAATCAGCCCTTTAAACACTTAAACACAAATTTAAACACATTCTGTTGTAGCTGTTGTAATAATATTGTAGTAAAAAAGTACACTTACTTGTGCTGGAGAGAGCCCAGATGAGAGTCAGAGAAAGAAGTAGCTTCATCATGAGGTACCACTACTGCAGATTTGTTACTAAACCTTACAGCACAGAGACACTCTTTATATTGTGAAGGTGATGAATACAGTTATGACTGATGCACGTCTAAATACATCAATGATCGGGTGTGTCATTTTTTTAAGTGAGTGAATCAGTCATAACGTCAAGTCCTCTTTTGTCCTTCCACAACGTCAAACCACGCCAAAATGCTCCTCGACATACCTTAATTTTTCCCAGTGTTTGTGTTTATAACTTTGTCTAAAATAGTTTTAATAGTTAATAGTTTAATAGTTAATTAAATATAAACATTGTTTATCCTCTTGACCTTTGTTAGTGTGCTCTTTATTTATACCAAGATATTGTCATGTTGAAGTTTGATTGCGTGACAAATGACCTTTAACCGTAAAAAACAAACTGAAACAAATAAAACTGCAATATGCTGCTGTCAGTGAATGGGAATAATACATTTTGTAAACCAAATGATATGTTAATAATCAGGTATTTTTAACTTTTGATAGCCCTGAACATTTTCATAATGTAACATTCTTTAATTTTCTCTGAATTCACCTGTGTAATGTTTACTCACATATATTGTATTAATTAAAGATTCAGTCATTGTGGTAGAAAAAAGTGTATGATTCTGTTTGACATCAAAATCAGTCTTGAAACCTACAAATTATATTTCATTACACTATATTAAGTTACCAACATAGCTACATCTATTAAGGGATTCCATGCTGTGTTCTTATGGTGCAATTATTTGTATTCAACAACCGCAAATGCTTAAAAAAGTAAAACAACTACATACTGTACGTACAGATGTTATTTTTGTTGCATCAAGATACTTAGATACTATCAGTGAATGAAGAGGACAGATGATTCACCAGTTTTACAACATTCCAGATGATGACAAACAACAAGCACATGTGCAAGCGATGTGTGGCTCATACAAGTGACGTGTGACAAATGTAAAGACATTATATTATGAGGTATTTAAAGAGGTGGCCTTCACCTGTCTAAGTGATGTCTAATTCACAGTAAGTTTAGCAAAAATTATGTATTCTTTATTCATGTCAAGTTAGCTAAGGTGTATGTAAAAAAATCATTGCTGCACAGACATATTTCTACTACTATTTAAATGGTTAAATCTTTAAAGAATACAATTTTGTTAGTAAATATTAGTGGTGAAATTATGAATATACACACTGAATTATGTTCAAGGTCCACAGTAATGCTACAAAGTGGTAAAAAAGGAAAGTAGTGGAAACTGGATGAAAATGAAGTTTTTTTATATCATGATCTTGCTTAGCCTGGTGAACCTAGCCAAATCTACCAGCCATTTGCTTTGCTATGCAGACATGTATGGCGAGGCTGCAGTTTTGGCCAAGTACAGAATCTCATGAAAAAACAGGAGAACAATCACAACACTTTGTGCTCTAGTGCGTCACGGTTTGGGATTGGTCTCCTGGGGAAGCATCGTGTAGACTTCACACAGTGATTAAAGAGAATTGGTGTTGAGTAACTTTTGTATTTATCCAAAATGGCGGCCACCAAAGAGCAGCTGTCTTTTAAATCAGCAGTTGCTACCATTTTATGGGACTCCTCCCTATCATTACACACCATTGCTAGATAGGTATCACTCCTGGAAAACTATAACAAGCACATTTGTTGATATGATTTCCATTGACCTGCATACATCATCCAGATCACGAGTGTGATTTTTTTGTAGGTCAGTGCAATTGTGTGCAGGGGTATTTTGATCTGCGTCCTTTCCACCCAATAACCAGGACAGTTTCTGCCACATATAAACAAGCCTTTTCTTGATTTACCTGTTTCTCTTGTGCTTGGTATTCTGACGGAACCATCCCCAACTTTAATTGTTGGGGGGTGGGGGACACTGAGACTTAAAACATGACGTAGAATCTAGGTCAAATTAATACAATTTATTCTTCTGCATAATTATTATTGTTATTTTTTTTATTTTGGGGAGTGTTCTTGGAGGGAAGTAAATAATATACTGCAGATCATCTCCACTTTACTGGACTTAAAGGTGCACTATGTAGTAATTAGTGAGATCTAATGGTGAGACTGTAGGGTGCAACAAAGGGCTGTGGCAACAGCAATGCTCATAAAGTGAGAATACTGTAAAGAGGTTGGAGGATGACTTAAAACAGAAGAAACATTTACCACAGGTGCCCTGGTGACGCAACGTGGTTGGGGTTCACTGAGTGGTAGTAGTAGTAGCAGGAAATTTAATTTTCACAACTTATAAATATTAAAACTAATAATAATTTTAGTCCAAAAAACTAAAACCAAGACCAAATCTAGAATGGCTGCCAAAACAACACTGATTGTTTTTTTTTTATATATAAAAACTTCAAAATGGGAAGTTTTAGAGATCAAGTCATAAAAAAGAAACACAAAGCATTTTTAGAAATCAGTTTTATTACAGATACATAGCATTTACTTGGTTGCTGGAATAGTTATGGTGCTTCTCACAAACCAGTCAAAGTTTGACAGCCAGAGGACAGACTTTAACCAAATATTTGTTCACAAATTAATTAAATCAACAACAAATAAACAACAAGTCTTATAAATAAATAAACAATGGATTTTGTCAGTAAGGTCCTGCCCCCCTGGAAAGCACATATGGTTTTAAACAACAATTTGTACGATACACATGAAATAGAGTATTTTTAAGTTAAATATTTGAATAAGATTAAGTTGTAGTGTTTTCTGTATTCATCTTTAGCAAGGTCAGTTTCACCCAGACTCTTTAGAATGTGTAACTTCTACATCACACAGCCACCAACTAAAGATAAAGTAAATCACCTCACAGTCTATTGGTGACTTCAGTGGTCATTCATCCATGGCATATTCTAAAAGAGGGTAAATAAAACAAGTCCTAACAGAAGATGGATCATACCCAGTCTGATACAACAAGCAGAACTGGCGGTCGTTGTAGTTGGGTTGGTTGCTGTTGGTGGAGCAGAGGCTGTTATGGTTGAGAGGACTGATGTTGGGGCAGGGGTTGCTGTAGTTAGTGCACCTGTTGTAGTTGGGATAGCAACTGAAGTTGGGGAAGCAGTTGCGGTTGCTGGAACAGCAGTTGTAGTTGGAGCCGCAGTTGTTGCTGCAGCAGTTGTAGTTGGAGCAGCAGTTGTAGTTGGGGCAGCAGTTGTAGTTGGGGCAGCAGTTGTTGTGAGAGTGTTACATAGATTTGTCTCACAACAAGTTGGTCCACTGGTAATGTTGCCAACATTTTGCATAAAAGGTAATGTCCCCAAGCTGCCAGCAGCTGCACAAATGTTTGTAGATGCACAACCAAAGGCAGGAGAAGTGGAGGCCCCATTTGTCACTGAAGATGAAAGTCATTTAGTTAATTTCATAATTTATTATATAGATTTGAATGAAGTCTTATATTGTGTTTTTTCTATTAGTTTATTGTATAAAGTTACATTTCATTACTTCTTTGTGGCCAAAATTGCACTGGTTTTCATTTGAATAAAATGAAAACATCTTTGTTAAGTAGAACACATAAAAACACATATAGCACTAGAATGGATAAAAACTGTGCTGACTGAAGGAACCTAACTGTATTCGAGCTGTGGGGAAACTCCACTGCAGTAATTGTGTTTTGCTCACTTTCAATACTGTGAGCAGCATTTAAATGCTGTATGGTAAAATACTTTATGATAATGTAGTACAATAGGTTTGAATTTTACTTTAGTGATGAACTGACCAAATGACTAACATATATAATAAAAAAGACTCACCACTTGATTGAAAGCAGCGATCTTGTGTTCCTGTACACTGTACTGAAGTGGTGCATTGTGATGTGGCAGGGTCACATGAATAACACTGGAGGCTGTTGACTGATGGAGTGGTGGGGACTGAAAAAGAAGACCATGAGATTAGGGTTAGATAAAATTGTCTTTCTCATGTTTTGTAGGTGATGATCATCCATCTGTACATGATAGAGTGGCTGAGTTGCAGTTATCTGTGTTGCAGCATGTAGTAGATGCAAGTGCACTCGAAACACCCAAGTTGACTGAAAATATCTGAGATCCTGTGGCTGGACAAAGGGAGGACGATGCACACGCCTTGAAGATTTGTTGTCCAGGAGTTCCAGATGAAACAGCTGAAAAGTACAGTTTTTTTATTTTAATTGAAAGAATTTTGCAGCACATTTGTAGCTAAAAAGTTATAAATGACATGTTGAAAATAATACCTTCAATGGCGGCAGTTATACACATTGTCTCTGTGGAACATGTTAGTGGCACAGTGCTTGTACATGAATCATCTGTGCAAGTCTGACACACAAGAGCTGCAGCTGCAATGTGGAATGAAATACATGATTAGAAACAGAGTCCTCAAGACTACAGGACGTTCATTAATTAAGGCTCAAAAATATAAATATGGATGCTTTTCAGACTGATTTTAAAACATTAAATTTTTTTGTGTAATCCAACACTACTTGACTCTTAAATGTGTTTGATTTATTTTTAGACTGGTTTTGGTTCTGTTGTAGAATATGGATAGCATTCTGTTGTAGCTGTTGTAATGATATTGTTGTAAAAAGTACACTTACTTGTGCTGGAGAGTGCCCAGATGAGAGTCAGAGAAAGAAGCAGATTCATCATGATTTAGCACTACTGCAGATTTGTTACTAAACCTTACAGCACAGAGACACTCTATATATTGTGAAGGTGATGACTGATGCACTTCTAAATACCTCAATGACCGGGTGTGTCATCATGTATACAGTGTCATCAGTCATAACGTCATGCCCTCTTTTGTCTTTCAGAAAACGATAACGTCAAATCACTCCTCAACACACACCTTCCAGTGTTTATGTGTTTACAACTGTGTGTCTAAAATCCTAAATGAAATATAAACACCGTTAACCTTCTTGTCCGGTCTTTAAAGATTCTACATTTTGTTACAGTGCTCAATGTTTATCCCAGGATATTGTCATGTCGGTTTTAAAAACATGTGGACAATTATTAAAATGAGCTTAAACAGAGAATATGCTGCTGCCAGTGAATGGAAACAATACGTTTCTGAAGGAAAATGATGCATAAATAATCAGGTGTTTTAAAATGTTTGATAACACTGTACATTCTTTTTTATGATTTCACCTTTTCAGATTTCTTATTCTTTTCTTATTTTCTTTTAAGGTCATTGTTGTGGTAGAATAACATGTATCAATCTGTTCTTGAAACCAAATTGACATCAAAATCTGTCTTGAACATAGTAACACAGTTTCCATGCTGTGAGTAAAGTACAGTAAATGCTTAAAAATCTAAAGTAAAAACAAATACGTACGTACAGACGTTATTTTTGTTGCGTCAAGATCGGTAGATGCTATCACTGAATGAAGAGGACAGATGATTCACCAGTTTTACAACATTCCGGATGATGACAAACAACAAGCACATGTCCAAGTGACGTGTGACAAATGTAAGGACATTATTTCATGACGTATCTAAAGAGGTGGCCTTGATATACATTAGGGAATATTTGTAGCAACAATCATATATTCTTTATTCATGTTAAGCCAGCTAAGATGTATGGAAAAACCATTGCTGCACAGACACATTGGTACTACTATTAAAATGATAAAATCTTTAAATAATACAATTTTTTTTAGTTAATATTAGAGGTAAAATTATAAATTTTCTATTGTGTTTAAGATAGTATTCGCAGTAATGCTACACAGAGGTAAAAATGAAAGCAAAGGAAACTGGATGAAAGAAAAAAGTTTGAGTGGAAACAGTCTACAGGCACTTTACAGACACTCATGTTCTTGCTTAGCCAAGGTGAACCCAGCCAAATCTGACAGCCATTTGCTTTTGCTCTGTAGACACATCTAGTGAGGATGCCGTTTTGGCTAACTACAGAATCTCATGAGAAAATAGGAGACCAATCACAGCCCCTAGTACACCGGTGGACTTCACACGATGATAACAGAGAAGTGACGTCGAGCAGATGCTAATCGAGACTTAAGGTAGTGTCACTTCGAACATAATTAAAGTGATCTGACACAGCAGAAGATAATGAGGATACACTCAAAGCCAAAACCTTTGTTCCACAAGCGAGAGGGAATAAGATCTAAGATGTTTTTGCTTAAATTAGTAAGTTTATGTGCAAATTGGTTGAAACCAACTTTATAAGGGCCAGGAATGCCTTAGCTAAAGCACAACAATGTTGAAATCAGGGAGGATGAGTAGGGAGATCTCAACATGGAGGGATTCAAAAGAGTTAAATTTAAAATGTTTTTATGATTACATTGAAAAAAGACCTGTTAATTAAGGCAACACCACCCCCTTGTTTGGAGGCCAGAGAAATGTTAGTATATTTATAATTAAGCTGGGGAAGCTTCATTTAGAGAAAGAATACATTTGGTTTCAACCAGGTTTCACATAGACCAATCATGGACAATGTATGCTCCAGTATTAAGTAATTTAAAACCAAAGCTTTAGTGGACAATGACCTAATATGTTTAAGAGCAAAAATGTAATGCCATATTACCAATGCTGTCTCTGGTTATAAATACACTGTTTGGTTTTTGGTTTAGATTTTGCACCCACACCGTATAAGTGTTGATTTCGCTTACTGTTTATTTTGGTATAAAATTCAAAGAAAAATAAAGTAATAATAAAGAAGACATTTGAGTAAATCCTTTACCATGCTTTTAAGCTTTTATTTTATTTCCCACAAAACATTGAGTATTCAGACACATTAACACATTAATGAGTGATTTAAACCAAGTATTTCTCCACAAATAAATTAAATCAACAATCAAAAAATAGGATACATACATAACCAATACATATTGAAATAATACATCAGGTGACAATAAGTAAAACATCATCAACTTACTCAAATAATGTGTTTTATGTGTGGTCAATTTATTTCATCATTTTAACCAGCGAATACACTTGTAAGTGGATCAGATTTGTACAATTATTGGGAAGTGCAAACAATGTTAAAGCATTCAATTAATTTGAAATACACATAATAATTACACATAAGTGCAAGTTAAAAAGTTGTGACAAAGTTTCTTTCCTAGGAGTATTGTATTGGTGTCGCCTTCAGCAAAGTCAGTTTCACCCAGACTCTTTAGACTTTTGACTAAATGTAACTTCCACTTCACACAACCACCAACTAAAGATGGCAATAAGGTTAATACAAATAACCTCACAGTCAATTGGTGGCTTCAGTGGTCATTCATTCATGTCATATTCTAAAAGAGGGTAAATAAAACAAGTCCTAACAGAAGATGGATCGTACCCAGTCTGATACAACAAGCAGAACTGGAGGTAGTTGTAGTTGGGTTGTTTTGTGTCGCTAAGTTGGATGTTGCTGTTGGTGGAGCAGAGGTTGCTATAGTTGAGAGGACTGTTGGGGCAGGGGTTGCTGTAGGTGGTGCACCTGTTGCAGTTGGGGTAGCAACTGAAGTTGGGGAAGCAGTTGCGGTTGCTGGAACAGCAGTTGTAGTTGGAGCAGCAGCTGTAGTTGGGGCAGCAGTTGTAGTTGGAGCAGCAGTTGTAGTTGGGGCAGCAGCAGTTGTAGAGCTGCAGCAGCTTGTTGCTGCAGCAGTTGTAGTTGGAGCCGGTTGTTGCTGCAGCAGTTGGGGCAGCAGTTGTAGTTGGAGCAGCAGTTGCAGCAGTTGTAGTTGCGGCAGCAGTTGTAGTTGGGGCAGCAGTTGTAGTTGCTGCAGCAGTTGTAGTTGGGGCAGCAGTTGTTGTGACAGTGTTACATAGATTTGTGTCACAGCACGTTGGTCCACTGGTAATGTTGCCAACATTTTGCATAAAAGGTAGTGTCCCCAGGCTACCAGCAGCTCCACATGTGTTTACAGATGCACAACCAAAGGCAGGAGAAGTGGTGGCCCCATTTGTCACTGAAGATGAAAAGTCATTTAGATCATTTCAATAATTATTAAGTGGAAAAACATATATTGATCTTACAGTATGCATTTAATTTAATTAATTTGAGCCACAACCAATAAGTTAAAACTTAAAAATCCAATTAATAAAAAGAAAGAGAAAAACCTTAATCCTCGCAAAGTAAGGTGAATTGTTGACATATCTCCAGTGATAGAATTTAATTTTATAAATCAAACACATAAGAGTTTTTTGGGGGTATAAAACATTTGACCTTTGTCACCTTGAGATCTAGCGATTGGTGATTGGAATTATTTCTGTTTTGTAGAATAAATGATTCACATTATCTTAAATAACCCACAGCCACAACCTTACCAGGGTCAATAAAGATGATTTTTAAGTGGTCAGATGAACTGTAAACTTAATTTAATTCAAACACATCTTAAGTGATGCTGAATTGACCAAATAACTGAAAGATATTGTAATAATAATAAAAATAATAATGATAATAAGACTCACAACTTGCTTGAATGCAGCGATCTTGTGTTCCTGTACACTGTACTGAAGTGGTGCATTGTGATGTGGCAGGGTTACATGAATTACACTGGAGGCTGTTGACTGGTGGAGTGGTGGGGACTGAAAAAGAAGACCATGAGATTGTGTTTATAAGGGTTAGATAAAATTGTTTTTCTCATGTTTTGAAGGTGATGATCATCCACCTGTACTTACATGATAGAGTGGCTGAGTTGCAGTTGTCTGTGTTGCAGCATGTAGCAGATGCAAGTGCACTCGAAACACCCAAGTTGACTGAAAATATCTGAGATCCTGTGGCTGGACACAGGGAGGACGATGCACACGCCTTAAAGATTTGTTGGCCAGGAGTTCCAGATGAAACAGCTGAAAAGTACAGTTTGTTCACTTTAATTGAAAGGGCTTGGCAGCAAGTTTGTCAAGTAACTTACTATAACTAAACTAACTAACTAAACTTACTATAACTAAAGTAATAAATGACGTGTTGAAAATAATACCTTCAATGGCGGCAGTTATACACATTGTCTCTGTGGAACATGTTCGTGGCGTGGTGCTTGTACATGAATCATCAGTGCAAGTCTGACACACAAGAGCAGCAGCTGCAATTAAGAAAGAAATCTGTGATTAGTTAAGTTCAAAATCCCGAGGGACAGAGTCCTCAAAACGAGAGGACTGTCATTAAACTATAAATGTTGATGGTTTTAAATCATAGTAATAAAACATAGAATTTCTCCATAGAATGTTTTAAATTTGGTTTAACGTGTCATCTGACGCTACTTGACTCAATATTATGACAATATTTTATCTGTTTGATTCATGGTCACCTATCAAAGGTCAATCACCATTGCCCTTGTTGGTGCTGTTTAGCTCTTACCAATCACAGGATAAGAAAAGACAAGCAAAGATGAAGCAAGTGACTTACAAACAACAGTGTAGTCACAAAGGGTTAAATATGTGTTAAATATGCAGTGTCAAAGTTCAATGACTCTTTCAGCGATATTACAACAACAGATTGAATAGAATGCCTCCGAGGAAAGAGTTAATCTAACACCAATTCTGATAAGGACCAAATACACTCGGACACAGTGTTGATTTAACACTGAAAAATTGACTTGCTGGTAAGATGCAGAATGCATGTGGTGGTTGTTCAATGGCTATAGTTGATGAAATATATAGTGCATTTGTTTTCCAACCAACACATGCCAAATAAGGAAGTGTCATGGATGGTTGTCTTTCTTTGTTGTTGGTTGATAATCAGGGCTGTGTGTCCAAGGCCTCATAATATTTTTAAGAATATGAAATTACAAACTGACTTGTGATAATAATCAGCCCTTTAAACACTTAAACACAAATTTAAACACATTCTGTTGTAGCTGTTGTAATAATATTGTAGTAAAAAAGTACACTTACTTGTGCTGGAGAGAGCCCAGATGAGAGTCAGAGAAAGAAGTAGCTTCATCATGATCTACCACCACTGCAGATTTGTTACTAAACCTTACAGCACAGAGACACTCTATATATTGTGAAGGCGATGAATACAGTTATGACTGATGCAGATCTAAATGCATAATTGATTGGGTGTGATATAATGTGAACAGTGGCATGATTCATAGCATCAGTTCCTCTTTTGTCTTTCAGAGAAAACATCATCAAAACACTCCTCAACACACCTCACACACCTTCATTTTTCCAGTGTTTACGTGTTTAGAGCTGTGTGGCCAAAATAGTAAGTTCTTTATTCAATTCAATTTTATTTGTATAGCACCTAATCACAACATACATTATTTCAAGGCACTATATAAGGTAGAACCATTTACAATATTATAGAGAGAACTGTCACGGGGTCACCTGCTTAGGGACTGTTTTTTTTGTTTTCCTGTGTTGATCTGCCTTCACTAACTCTCTTGTCATTGGAGATCTTGTCACTCACGTCGGCCCTGCAATTACCTCATTCCACTCACCTGAGCCTCCCCGCCCACTTTCACACCTGGCCCTCATTATTATCATCATCAACAGCCTCCCATTCAGTCTCCCTTACAAATACAACCCATTCTCATTCACCCTCTGTCGGATCGTCATGCCACATGTTCTTCTCTTGTCCTGCCAGTTTTGCTCTGCCTAAGACTTTTGCCTGCTACTTCTGCAAGAGGTTTTTCTGGACCTCCCTCCCTCCCTCAGTTAGTTTACACCTGCTGCTTAGGTTTTTTTTTTACTTTAAATAAAAACCTTTTTTTTGGACACTTTGAATTGTGCTTTTGGGTCCAGTGTTTTCTCAAAAGCCTGAAAATATGACCCATAAGCACTCGCCCCCAGGATGTCCATATAAGGAGTTGTGTGTTATTCCCACGGCAATTTACCGTGGGTGGACCTGCAGCACAGATCTGTGCCACATGAGCAGTAAGGTTTATCAGGAAAACATCTCTGACAGAACCAGACCCAAACATGTGCAGCATCTGCCTCAATCAGTTGGGGTAAATGGAAAAATGGGGAACAGAAAGGTGGGAGAGAAAGGGAAAGATGGATGAAGAAGGAGCAGATGTTTAACAGTTGTATATATAACTTAGAAAGTTTAGACAGAAGACTTCTGAATCAGTTATGACATTTTACAGTACCACAATTATACAAGCAGCTGTGTAGATTGTGTATGTGAGTAGTGTGAGTGCACTACAATGAAAGTGTGTGTTGTGCTTTCTAATAATGCTCCTGAAAGGAAGCGTGCAAAGAGGGAAAAGTAAAGGCCCAAGCGCAGATCCCTGTGGAACTCAATAAGTAACCTTTGTGTGCAAGAAGCATTATCATTAACATGAACAAACATGGAATCTGTCAGATAAGTACGATTCAAACTAGCAGAGGGCAATGCCTGAGATCCCAAGAGTCTGCTCCAGTCTCTCTAATAGAATATCATGATCAGTGGTGTCAATTGCAGCACTAAGATCTAACAGCAGTATAGAGTATAGGGACTAGACCATTACCTGAGGCCAAGAGAAGGCCGTAACTTTAACTAGTGTTGTTTCTGTGCTCTGATCAAAATCAAGATTTGATATAGGTCAGCAATGTAGCTAAGGTAACTTCAGGTGTACTCATATATGGCACTGAGTTAAATAAAGGTAGCTCTGTCTCCTTGAATTTATCAAGAGTATTATCAGACAGGCACCAACTGTAGTGATCATTATTAAATTATTAATAATTATTATTAAATGTATAGTACAAATTATTAAAATGACCTTAAACAGAATACAATATTGTAATATGTTGCCGTCAGTAAAGATTTCACCCCTGTAATATTTGCTCACATATTTCTTATTCTTTAAATATTCAATAATTCATGTGGTAGAATGATGTGCATCATTCTGTTATTTAAACCAAATCTTTAAAAACATCATATTGACATCAAAATTGAAACCTATTGGTAATTAGTATTCACATGTTAAAAAAAAATGGATTTTTTTTTCAGACATACAGTGCATTCTACAAACTTAACTTAGACTATATTAAGTTACTCACATAGTTAAACCTATTAAGGGATTCCATGCTGTGTCCATATGGTGCAACTATTTTTATTCAACAATCGTAAATGCTTAAGAGATCAAAAGTAAAAAAAAATGTGACGTGGCTAACACAACACAAGCAGCTATTATTTGTGTTAAAATACACTACAGTCAAACGTTTGGATGGGTTAAATGGAAAGGTGTGTCCAAACTTTTGACTGGTAGTGTACGTAGATGCTATTAATAAATGAAGAGGACAGATGACTCGCCAGATTTACAACATTCCAGATGAGCACATTTGATGAGACAAATGTTTTTTATGAGGTGTCACGAAGAGATGGCCCTTACCTGTCAAAATGATGTGTTTCAGCGTTGTTAGGGTAAGGGTTAGAAACAAACAAAATATAGAATCTACTTAAAATACTATAAAAAAGGAGGAGGGTAACAAAAACAATCGTAATTGATGCAACTCAAAAGTCATTTTCATTTTGATATACATGAAATTTTGTATGTTTCATTCTATTTTGTAGACACAGTTACAAACACGCAAACACTGAATAATTAAGGTGTGAAAGGTGTATGAAGGAGTGTTTTGATGATGTGGAACACACCCAATCCCTGGCGCCTCGAGACATGCATCAGTCGTAACTGTATTCATCACCATTACAAGTGCCTCTGTGCTGTAAGATGAAGTTACAAATCAGCAGTACTTGTAGATCATAATGAAGCTGCTACTTTCTCTGACTCTTATCTGGGCTCTCTTCATCAACTACTTTTTTTTTCATTACTCTCACACCTGCTACAACAGAATCTGATTTAAATTCACAGTATTTTTTATGACATACATATATATATTATTCAATGAAAATATATATTTTTTGTTTTTAATATTATGAGGCTTTAAAGGCTGGGAAACACTGGCACATATAAACTGTAGTCTTTGTTAATCTTGTTATTCAGTCAAACATAACATTGTAGTTGTCTTGACATCCAAATGTCCAGAGTAAAATAGGGTGGAAAGGAAGACTCTTGTAAGTCACTTTGGATAAAAGCGTCTGCTAAATGACATGTAATTTAATGTAATGTAATGTAAAAAGAAAGTTTGTGTTTATGAGTTTCTTTATTACCTGTTTCTGCATTCATGTCTTTGGATTGGCTCGACCTAAACAACCATATGTAGTCACTGAGTAGTCTCTCTCATTGATGTGCAGTGACAGTAATTCAACATGTTGAATCAGATGAAAGCGAAAATGAACACAGCCCAATGAGGGCTATGGATGGTCACTGACTGTATGAAGGTAGACGACAGGAGCAATGTTGAGACAATTGAAACATCCATTCCACCTTTAGTTATAAAAGACAATTTAAACCCCAACCCCCAAACAAAGTACACTGAAATAAAACACTTAGTATTAAAATCAGTAGAAAAAAAACCTGTAATTGACTGAATAGAAGCCAAGGAGTTAATGTGAGTTGTAAGACAAGTAGATAAAGCAGGCGTCGCCTTAACACGTGGAAAGAGAACAAAGATTTTGGGCTTAATTTTGAAGACTCTGCTCACCCCAATAACACGCCTACAGCACCGATAACAGCTACTGTCCCAACAACCACAGCAACTACTGCAGGATTTAAAAATCCTTCAGCTGCCCCATCTACAGCTACCACCAGTGATGTTTGTTGTGTCAGACTGCGTGTCCCATCTTCTGTTAGGCCTTGCTAGAGTGCTAGAATATTTAGACTATAGAACAATGACCACCAAAGCCACCAAATAGACTTTTTAAAGCCTCATTGCACCTTAAGGTTGTTTGACATGCTGTTTGTGTACATGTTAATGAAGTTTAATGTATTATGTAAAATATGTACTGACAGTTCTTTATAGTATGTGTTCTTTATTTATTGCTGCTTTTATTTGATTTTAAGCTACTACTAAATTGTCGGAAAGTCACATGCATTTGTCTATCTTAAATCAATAAATAATTGGTTAAGAGCTTTATCTCTGTTTTCAATATTTTGCCTATTGTGCCAATGTAGAAACACACTTGAATATTTCTGGGGGCAAATAAAAGTGAATTTTCTATGAGGAGACTAATTCAAAGACTATCATGAATGTGTTGATGTCACAACACTGAATACTTTAAATAAATTCAATATATAGTATTTGTCCCCCGGCTCTGTCAACCTTCAAGCCACATCTCAAAACACACCAGTTCAGACTGGCTTACCCCTTAAAATGTCAGTCAGTCAGTCAGTCATCATCTACCGCTTTATCCTCAACCAGAGGGTCGCGGGGGGTGCCGTGCCAATCTCAGCTACATCGGGCGATAGGCGGGGTACACCCTGGACAGTTCGCCAGTCCATCGCAGGGCCACACAGATAGAGACAAACAACCATTCACTCTCACACTCACTCCTATGGTCAATTTAGTGTCCAATTTACCTAATCCCCACATTGCATGTTTTTGGACTGTGGGAGGAAGCCGGAGTACCCGGAGAGAACCCACGCACACACGGGGAGAACATGCAAACTCCATGCAGAAAGGCCCTTGTTCCAACCTTGACAGTCCTGAAAGGCACCTATAAATAAAATGCATTATTATTATTATTATTATTATTATTATTATTGTTATGTTATTCATAATAATAATTATATGATCATAGTCATCATCATCATCATCAGCATCAGCAGCAGCAGCATCATCATCATAATAACAATAATAATAATGTCATGTTGTCCATTTATTCATCAATTATTATTATTATTGTCGATGATGGTGATGATTAAAATAATAATAATAATAATATTACTAAGCTGTCACAGGGCTCTGCTGCAGCTCCTCAATTTAACCAAAACAGTGATGGTGCAGTCGATGGACTGATGTTGTGTTGCCCTTTTATTCATCCAAACCAAGGTGCACACAGTGAAAAATATTTACAAAACATGTGCAAAAATGCTATTTCCAAAAAAAATAGACATAATAGCAACACATAAGGCTTCAAACAAGTCCAAATCAAAATCAAATCCAGTTGTGAGCAACAGGTGTTACCTCCTCAGTAACCAAATACATACTGCCCGAGTGGGAGATAGACCTCTCTTTATATGCCTCTCCAATCCAAACACAAATTATCCTCAAAATCACAAGCATGATTATTCTAACAAACAACCCACAAAAAATAATAAAACAACGTATTTCCCAAATTAATCGTGCCACAATAATTGTTGTCCGCACCTTTAGTAAACAATATTGACAGGTAGAACTACAAAAAGAGACGTCACATAAAGCGTCCCGCCATCGTCGTCATTTAACTGCGCCGCTGATGTAAACAATGTTTGAGATGCTGCCGACGCAAACGTGAGCGAAGTAAGAGTGAAGTAAGTTTGAACCGATAATTTAACGGGATGATTATGTAGGAGCGGCAAGTTTGCACCTTTGATGTTGATGGAACTGTGTATGTGTGTGTCTGTCTGTCTGTGCGCTCTATTACCGGGTGTGTGTTGTGGAATGTGTGGCGGCGTGCGTGTGTGTCCGTGTGTCTGTGCGCGTTTGTCAGCGGTTTTGTATTGGAGTGGGTGTCTTTGCGCTCTTCTAGACTGTCTAGACCTTTTTGAAAAAAATTCATGAAAATATTGATGTGAATGTGGTCTTGCATTGAAAGAATGTATTGTTCGGACTCTTAGAAAATAATATACAGAAAAACAATGGGGAATATATAATTGATCTTATTATTTTAATGGAAAAATACCACATCCATTCTGCTTTTTTCTTTGTTTCTTTTTATTGTTCTTTTCTCTCTTTTAGTTTGTATCTCTCTTATTCTTACACTGTTATGTTATATTGAAAAACAATTTCCAATAAATGTGTAATTTGTATTCTTTGAATACATTTTTTTATTTAAAAAAAACAAAAGAAACTAGCGAGCGTGTGTAGTTACAGTTTTTCTCAGTAGCTTTGGTGCTTTTCTCAGATCAGAATGAAAATTTTCATAAATATTAGTACAACCTCCACAACATTTAGTCTTTTATGCACATCATAGTAGCAATTTCTTGTCCCTCTGAACAAATTGCCAATGCTTTTGGACATGTATCAGTTGCTTTCATACAATTCTCTGCTGTTTTATCATTGGCTTATGTCATGTCAGTCAAAATGAACTATACTTATGGATGCTGAATAGTTGTTCCCAATAAAACTAATAGTCTTCATTTCATTGCTTGAGTCATTACATACAAAATTGTTGAACTAGTTATCAAATTCTGTCAAGCAAATTTTATACCTTTCTTTATCATTTTTTCCTGGAAATGTCTCCTAAATTGAACAATTGCTCTCAGGTGAGGTGAACCCTCATTTGGCAAACATATACTGAATGAACCGAGCAGGACATAGTGTGTACCATTTCTACAATTATGTGACACAGAAATGGAAGGTCAGCATCGTGTAAGAGGGGTGAGGATGCGGGGAGGAAGGGGAAGGGGAAGGAGACAAAACAGGGAAAGAGGGAGAAGAGGCCAAATACATATTCAAACATTTCGTAGGAAGAAAAGGTATGTATAGAATTGGACAGTAATCAAACATCTCATGTTTACTGTACATTACTGTGCACCACATAGGATTGAATGACAACCTCACATTTGTGCACAGTTCTACCAAACAGACGTTTCTTATGTTTGTTCTAAATATGTGACTGTAGTGTATTTTTCTTTTGCACAATGCTGGAAAATTGCAAAGAGCATATACAATAAAAATGTGAAAAAGTACATATTCAGTGTCTTGTACTCACTTACTCCCCTAACTACAGCAATGTGTAACCTTACTGAAGTTTTCAAATGGCTGTACAAGTAGTGTATAGCGCTGTCTTGAGCATTTTCAGGTAGGGTCACCAAGTTCTGACCTTTTTTTGCATTGGAAAACACTGAGAGAATAAACTGTCATAATGAAAACTTGACAAAGCCGTTTGACTATCTTGTTCAAAACGATGGTGTCAAGACTTCTCATTTTGATGGCAGTTTCATTGACATGAATACTTGCTTTTGAGGAAGGGACTATCCATTTTGAGCAAGTGACATGCTTTTTCTGGTTATCCACTAGGTTTTGCAGTTTGCATTAATTTGTTTTGAGAAATGCACTAACTGCTGTGCAAATGTTAATAGTGATGTGAGAAAAGCACCAAAGCGACTGATAAAAACTGTATTAGTGACGAGTTGCATAAGCAACAAAATGTCTTATTTTTGACATTGTTCCAGTCTCCCAATACTTAGCTGTTGACCATTTTCCCCACATCTCTTATTAAACTTTACATTTTTTTTAATCTTATTATATTCTGTAAGCTTTTACAGAATATATAGAACCAGATATGGCAATGGCAATTCACACAGAAATGTCATAGTCCCCTCTTCAGCGTAAAAACAACTTCCTGCATGTTTGTTTTTTTTTTTATTTCTAAAATTGCTGGTTAAAATAAATAACCACATTTCTAAATGTAAAAACAGTAAGAAAACTAAATGTATAAAATAAACTACTAAAAGATGAATCTTGAGTTAGCTATAGTGCAGTCTACATGGTTACATATCCACTTGCATTGTGTAAAAGTTACACCTTTATCTCGCTGGCCATATACATTACAAATTACAAAGTTTCTGGGGATAATAACATGGCTTTAGATTAGAATGTATAATTTTACACTATAAAAGTTGTTCTCTATCCCACATTTCTACATGACCCAGTGAGCTTGAGATCAAATGCATTTGTTTACCCAAATTACTCACAATTTCTTCTACAAAATAAATTACATAAAACTTATTCCCCCCTCTAAATTACTATACATTTGGACAGCTTAATTATACTACATTTAGCACATTAATCAAAAGTTGTAAAGTAATTTAATATAAATGAAAAGTAAAGATAGGAGGCAGTAGATAAAAGTTGGTAATTGAGCACATTTGGAACAATGTTGTCATTAATAACCTAACACTTTTGGATAAGATAAGGATGTTAGAGAAACCTTTAAAAGTATGGAACTGCTCTTTTGCAGACAGAATTGTTTGGAGGTTCGGTAGGAACATTCTCCCGAGCTGTTGCAGAGCTTTGGTTTTTTACTAGATTTTTACTATTTTATTGCTGATTTTGCACTGCCCCCTAATGGCCAAATATGGTTTCCCGTTGAATATGTCATCTGATACTACAGCTACTTAGCTTTCCAATGATGCCCAACATGCCGCAACATCGAGCTATTCTGGCGATCAGAATATCTTAAAAAAAAAAAAAATCTTGATTTTTGAGCTGTATTTTCTCCATAATTCCACAGTAGATCTAGACATATGGGGCATCACTGGAATGGATAGGGGCTGTAGTATGTGAATTAAGTGACACACTGCTGGTTTTATTGATTGGTGTTTTAACTGTGTTTGGTGAGCATGATAAGTGTTTTTATGAGCTTCTAGCCGAGCTTCTGACCTTCCTGTGGGTATGCAGCATGTCTCTGTTTATTAAAGTTAGACATGGCTTTATGATGTGTTTGTTGCTGTGTGCTACAGTGCCCCCTGTACTGGGGGTGTCAGGGAAGAAGAAGTTTTAATTATTATAATTTATTACATGCCTCTTTTATGAGGAATCATTGACCAGTTTCACTTTGACATTCAGCCAGCCTCCATATGTTAAAGAGTGGACCTACATTTTGATTACATCTTATATACACAGCTGGTTTATGTCTGTCTTGGACCACCATGTTATTTTATTATTGATGATATGATATTCAGGGCTCCAGACTTTTTTCACTAGGAGCACCGTGGCCCCCAACTGAAAATTTTAGGGGCGCAACCAGAAAAGCTGGGGGCAGACACCGTAAATCAACATGCTAACCAAATATTCACATTTAAATAATTTGATAATAGGCATTTTAAGGGGCTTTGGGACTCATGACCAATTTTGGTCACACAAAGTGCACAATTTTGGCATTTATTTGGGCTGATTTTCTTTGGCATGTCATTTGGATTTTTGTCCACTAGATGGCATCCAAGGACCATTCTGAGACACAGATTGTTCTCTTCGTTAAGGTTTTGTTTTTGCCAGGTGTATGCTTGTCCTGATGTCGTCCATTTTGGGATCTTGCCTAACCTTAACCTTATTATTTGATCTGACCATAAAACAATTTTTTTTGATTTACATCTTACCCTAATCTTAACCCTGACCTAACCTCAGTGTCCTTCAGCCCTAAACCTAAATAAAATAAATTAATAAGAAAATCATTTTGGACAACAACCAAACCAAATTTAATTTCAATTATTTCCTGGTCCTGAAACACACAATTTTCAATTTTCAAAAAATAATTTTCTGGACTTTGAACAAAATTATCATTAAAACAGAACCCAATTCATGTTTTCCTGGGGTGTGGGCTTGGGGGCCAGGCCTGCCCATATGAGCCGTCATGGAGCATGCATTTACTCTGCCGTCCCTTGTGGATAGTGGGGTACAATTTCTTACCCAGTCTTCCTGAAAATGGTGGGTTTGGGCCTTTTTTGCCACACAAACCTCTGACTCTGAATCATCCGACTGTGACACTGTAGACCATGGATGGTCAACTTAAATGATGGAGAGGGCCACAATATTTTGTCGACACTACCAGAGGGCCATATAGGACCGCATACTTAACGAGATATGATAAAACTGCCATTTTAAATGTTTGTATATATATCTATGTTAATTGAACAACATACAGTGCAGTAACTTAACATATTGCATGCTCAAATTCATGTATAACAGTTGAACTCCTCATAGGAAGCAAACAAAAATAACCACTTACTGTGATTTCTTTTTTTTCAGTGCAAAGGGCTCTCATGAGAATAAAACATACAAATCACCATCCACCTGCAAGAACTAATTTTGTGCATTTGTACACTGCACTTTAAAGATTTTAACATTTTCCCTGTATACCCACTCTACCTCACATCTATCAGTAGTAGGCGTACTGGTTCTCTTTTAATGAGAAACTTGTGGTTTTGCCTGCTGGTGCACAACTGACTGGATGTCAATCTGAATGTCAATCTTTGTGCATCCAGTCTGCATCAGATGAAAAGTGTCATCCGTGAGCCTGTTTCTCTCTTTTGACTTGATGTGCTTCATTGTGGAAAAAATGCTCTCACAAATATATGTGCTCCCAAACATGCTGGTCATTGAGAGTGCAAACTCTCGGAGTGGAAAATGCACATCCGGTGATAGACTTTCAACCGTAGCAGAAGAAGAACTACTTCGTTGTAGCAGCTCAGCAGCTACAACGAGAGCTGATGGAGGTGGTTCACTTGTCACAGTGTCTTCTGACTCTGGGTCAGACTCCGGATCAAATGCGTAAGGGATTACGGCATTATTCAGTGTATTGATAATTGCTAGCGGTGCATCCGCCTTTCCAGAGGGGGAGCTGTCGTGCCAATTACATCACTTCCAGGTAACTGGCCAGTCACAGGACAGTGGGAAAGCTCTCAATGGCTGGCTAATCACAAGACAGTCTGTATTCTGCGAGTGTGGTTTTGGTCTGAAACAGCACGGCTGACGAGAGTGTCAGTGATGAGACATTACGGCTCTTTTGTAGCGACTGGGAGGTTTTTGACCATAAAAACAACTTCATGTTTGTAAGTACACCTCCATATCTCACATATAAGTGAGATAGGACCATGCTATGTCCACTTTAATTGGCTTTGAACTTTATTCAACAGAAGCAAAAACAAAGAAAATTAGAAATAATGTTCACCATGTATACCAGGGTATGTGATCATTACATTACATTACATTACATTTCATTTAGCAGACACTTTTATCCAAAGTGACTTACAATAAGTGCATTTAAACATTTGGGTACAAACAAGAGCTAGAAGTAAGTGCTTCAAGTAAGCCAAACTATAAAGTGCTAGTCATAAGTGTGATGTATAAGTAAGTGCTTTTTATTTTTATTTATTTATTTTTTTTGTCGTCGTCTTAGTCGAGGTACAGTCAAAAGAAATGTGTTTTTAGTTGGCAGCGGAAGATGTGGAGGCTTTCTGCTGTCCGGATGTCGATGGGGAGCTTGTTCCACCATTTGGGAACTAGGACAGCGAACAGTCTCGAGTTCTGTGAGTGCCTCTGCGATCCTCTCAGTGAGGGGGCAGCAAGCCGGTTAGTCGATGCAGAGCAAAGTGGGCGGGCTGGGGTGTAGGTTTTGATCATGTCCTGGAGGTTGGCTGGACCGGATCCATTTGTAGCATGGAACGCGTGCACTTGCGTCTTGAAGCGAATGCGAGCAGCTACAGGAAGCCAGTGAAGGGAGTGGAGGAATGGTGTAGCAATGTTGGCAGTGAGGGAGAGATGGTCATCAAGTATCACACCCAGGTTCCTTGCGGTATGAGAAGGAGCTACCACAGAGTTGTCGAGGATGATGGTCAGATCAGGTGAGGTGAGAAGGGATAGAGTCAAGGGGGCAGGAGGTGGGGCGGGCAGAGGTTATTAGGGAAATAACTTTGTTGTCAGGGTGTTTTGATTTCCTTTCTGCTGCCTGTATCGTGGTTCTCTCAGCACGCACTGAGTCAGACAACCACGGGGCTGGGGAGGACTTGCGAAACCCGCCCTAAAGTAAGAGGATAGAGAGAGTCTGGAGAGTGGAGGACAGAGTAGAGAGGAAGGTGTCTGTGGCAGAGTTGGAATGCATGAGGGAGAAGGAGTCAGCTGAAGGAAGTGCTGATAGAACAGTTGAGGACAGAGAGGAGGGAGAGAGAGAGTGAATGTTACGACAGACAAGTGCAGTATCTGATGAGATGAGATTATCAAATTGGGAGAGAGTAGGATATGAAGAAATGATCAGAGACATGAAGTGGAGTTACCGTGAGGTCGGAGGCAGAGCAGTTTCTGGTGAAAATTAGGTCATGGTGGTTGCCAGCTTTGTGAGTTGGTGGAGAAGGAGCGAATGAGAGCGAAAGAGAGGAAAGTAAAAGAAGTAAATTGAATGACTTCTCTGACTGGATGTTGAAGTCGCCAAGAAGAACAAGTGGTGGGCCATTTTCTGGGATGTTTGAATGGAGGACGTCTAGTTCATCCAAGAAGTGTCCCAATGGGCCTGGTGGACAGTAGATGACAACAATGATTAGTTTTACTGGGTGAGTTACAGTTACAGCATGAAATTCAAACGACTGTGAAGAGGCAGTGGGTAAAGTGTGGCAGTGGGTAAAGAGTGAAAGTTAAGTTGGGGTTGATGAGCAGACCTGTCCCGCCACCTCTGCCAGTGGATCTGGGTGTGTGGGAGAAAGAGTGGGCCGAGGAGAGAGCCGCGGGGGTGGATGTATCTAATTTCACTATAGGCCTACCAGTGTATAATCACTCTCTTTTGTTGTAAAGGTACATGTGATTAAGTAAAGCCATGAATCCAAATGCTTTGCATCATGAAGAAAACCACATTGAACCTCTCTGTGACTCTTGCACTGGGTGTGGCAGCTTAAGTTATAATACAAACCCAATTTTCACGAAATGAATGGGCAAAATTCAGGGATGAGTTGATAAACCAGAAAGTCAACTACTACTGCAAATACCACAACTACTACAACTAAAATTCATAATTTCTGAATTGACTTTGAACTTTATTCAACAGAAACAAAAACAAAGAAAAAAAAAAAGTCCATTGTGTTGACTGAAAAATTATATTTTGTCAAACGCAAACAGAACAAGTTTAGAATTGCACTCCTCGGTCATACAGAGAAGATATTTTCTCTGTATGACAATCTTTCCATCTTTAGGGAAATAAAGATACTAAAATAAAAGGCTTGATCAGATCAATAGTGCATGATTGTCCAAAACGGAAATCATTTTTATTTTATTTAACTACAGTATGAATAAGAATACAGTTATGTATTATCTTTTATCTCTATATTACTATATCTTATTATTATTTATTTATTAAGTATTCCAAAGCCATGCTATTATTTTTTATTTTTTGCAATTGCACGATGGCAATGCATGATTTGTATTAATGCAATACCTTTTTTATCTGGTAACATGTTGGATCTAACACAAACTCAAATGTAAGGAGCAGTACGTCACATTAACATGTTGTGCTCTTTTTGTGATTTAATGCCATGGTGCTGTACATGAGCTTCTTCTGGTGGAAGATCAGAAAATGTTTTACTGTACCAGGGTATGTGATCGGAGTGGATCTGAGGAATTTTGACCAGAGTGCATTAAAATAATGATAATTAGTCACCTCATGTCTTGCCTCATTTTAATCTAATTTCACTATACCAGTGTGTGAAGTATATGTGAAAAAGTGGAGGATAATGAGAGAACAAATGATCTTATTGGGAAAAATTTGCCTCCCGTGAAAAGACCTGTACCTGACTTTGCTTGGCCTATTTACAACATTGTGGTTTTAACGTTGGTGATAATGGTGTTACTTCAAGAGTTCATTATTTTCTCCAGTGGTACTTGGTATAAAATGTTTGAGAACCACTGATTTAATGCATTTCTTGCATCTAGTACCTTTCATATTTTCTGAATTTAAAAGTAAAAAAAAACATACATTTTGATGTGTTTTTTTCATTTCATCAACAATTTTATAAATAAAATCACAGTTGCAGCAGTTGTCGGTATACTGTATATGATAGTAAATATGACTGAAATTGCTGAAAAGTATTCAGCTGCGATACACTCTAATTTTTCAATGAGAGTTGTCATAGAAAATTCACTTTTATTTTGTTCCTGGAATAGTTAAGGTGCTTCTGCATTGACACACTAGTCAAAGTAGGAAGACCAGAAGAAAACCTTCATCCATTTTTTATATATTTATTTATTCATTTAAATACACAGAATATTAACTTTTACATAATTTAGTAGCTTAAGGATAAGTTAAAGCAGCAATCAATAAACAAGAAATACTATATAACCACAATAAATATTTAAATAATTATTTTTATGTAAACTTAAATTGAACTTCTTTAAGGCACTCATATCTGTGCAGGCATTTTCCAATCAAAAATTGGTTTCCTTGTTTCATATTTTCTGTAGTGTAAGTCATTTCTACTGCACACTTTAAAAGTAACAAGGCAAAGTGGCTTAAAAAATCACCAGAAAGTCGATGAGGTGACTTCGAAAGCCATTCACCCACGGCAAAGTACTACAATAGTACAAAGAAAACAAGTCCGAACATAAAATAGACCATACCCAGTTTGCCACAACAAGCATCACTGGAGGAAGATGTAGTTGGAGCAGCAGTTGATGTTGTTGAAGGGGCAATAGTCATTGTTGCTGCAGCTGTTGATGTATGAGCTGACACTGAAGTTGGTGAACCAGTTGTTGTGGTTACTGGGGCAGAAGTTGTTGCAATTGCCATAGCAGTTGTTGTAGTTTCCACAGCAGTTGTTGTGGTTGTTGGGGCAGTAGTTGTCGCAGTTGCTGCAGCAGTTGTTGTGGTTATTGGGGTAGTAGTTGTAGTTGTAGTAGTTAGAGCACCAGTTGTTGTGGTTGGAGCAGTTGTAGTTGTGGTTGGAGCAGTAGTTGTTGTGGTTGGTGCAGTAGTTGTGGTTGGTGCAGTAGTTGTGGTAGGTGCAGTAGTTATGGTTGGTGCAGTAGCTGTTGTAGTTGGTGTAGTAGTTTTAGTTGTTGGTGGAGTAGTTGTTGTGGTTGAAGCAGTAACCGTAGTAGTTGTGGTTGGAGCAGTAGTTGGGGCAGTGGTTGTTTTAAATGTTGCAGTAGTTGTTGTGGTTGCAGTAGAAGTAGTTGTCGTTGGAGCAGTGGTTGTAATGGTTGCTGCAGTCGTTGTGATTGCTGCAGTAGTTGTTGTGGTTGGAGCAGTTGTTGTAGTGGTTGCTGCAGTAGTTGTTGTGGTTGGGGCAGTAGTTGTTGTAGTTGGGGCAGTAGTAGTAGTAGTGGTTGGTGTAGTTGTGGTTTGAGCATTTGTAGTTGTGGTTGGTGCAGTAGTTGTAGTGGTTTGAGCAGTTGTAGTTGTGGTTGGGGCAGTAGTTGTAGTGGTTTGTGCAGTTGCTGTGGTTGGAGCAGTAGTTGTACTGGTTGTTGCAGTAGTAGTTGTGGCTGCAGCAATAGTTGTACTGGTTGCAGGAGTTGCTGTGGTTGGAGCAGTAGTAGTAGTGGTTGGTGCAGTCTTTGTAGTGGTTGGTGTAAGAGTAGTTGTGGTT
>NW_025321422.1:0-13865 GCF_019176455.1 Solea senegalensis
AGTTTGTTTTTTGTCGCAAATATCTGACTTTGTAGTGTTGTCATGGCAACACTGTTGAACAATTTGTTATCATATTAGGCACACATCATCTACCATGTGGTTGGAATGTTTTCCCAAATTTTGAGTTTGATACAAGGACATTTGTTAAAGTTATAAGGGAAATTGTGAACTTGTACTTTCTGTTACCACCAGGTGGCGCTGTTTCCAAAATTTACAATTTTTGCATAGGCATCTTCAGCAAAAGCCCATCATCGATCATCACAAGTTTGGTTAAGATCTGACCTTCAATCGAAAAGTTATAAGAGTTTGTTGTGTGTTGCGAAATACCAGACTTCCTAGTGTTTGCCACCACCAGGAGGCGATGTTTTCAAAATTTACAGTTTTTGCATAGACATCTTTAGCAAGGGCCCATCATCGATTGTCACTTGTTTGGTTACTATCTGACCTTCCCTGGCAAAGTTATAAGAGATTGTTGTGTGTTGCGAGGAATCGTGATTTTCGCCAACTTTCCTGACCTTCTTCTTGTGCGCCGTGATACTTAATGAAAAGATTTTGATACCTTTGGATCCTCAACTTGTTCACAGTGACCTCACAAAGTTTCAAGGTGATCCCATGAAAGCTCTATGACAAGTGCGTTCACATACCATTGGTGCGAAATGGCCAAAATCTGCAAAAATGTACTTTCAATCAAAGATGGCGGCTTTCCCGTTCGTTTTAGAGCATAGGCTGCTTTGAATTTTTTGACCGTCCTGACCTAAGGAACGCGTGAGTACCAAGTTTAGTGCATGTACATTAAACGTGCTCCTCAGGAGGACAAGTTTTACGGGTTGTAAGAGTTTAGCCTTTTGTTGTGAAAAATATGAATGAACGCCAACTTTGGCGCCCCCTATCTCAAAAACCATGTGACATTTTAAAAAACTTTTAATAACTTTAGATCCTCAACTTATTCACAGTGACCTCAACCAGTTTGAAGGTGATCAAATTAAAGCTCTATGACAAGTGCGTTCACATACCATTGGTGCGAAATGGCCAAAATCTGCGAAAAATGTACTTTCAATCCAAAATGGCGGCTTTCCTGTTCGTTTTAGAGGTTCGGCTACGCTGACTTTTTTGACCGTCTGGACCTAACGAACGCGTGAGTACCAAGTTGCGTGCATGTACATTCAACGTGCTCCTCAGGAGGACAAGTTTTACGGGTTGTAAGAGTTTTGCCTTTTGTTGTGAAAAATATGAATGAACACCAACTTTGGCGCCCCCTATCTCGTACACCGAGCGACATTTTAAAAAGCTTTCAGTAACTTATGCTCGGCAACTTGTTCACAGTGACCTCACTAATTTTCGAGGTGATCGCACAAAAACTCTAGGACAAGTTCATTCAAATATCAGGTGTCATAGTGGCTGCTGTCACAAGGGGGCGCTGTTTTTGAAAGTGAATATTTTCAAATAGGTGTCTTCAGGGCCAGACTATCATCAATCCTAGCAAGTTTGGTTCAGATTGGACTCAGTTTCGCAAAGTTGTAGCAGTTTGTTGTTTTGTCACAAATATCTGACTTTGCAGTGTTGCTATGGCAACACCGTTGCGCCATTTGTTATCATAATAAGCACGCATCATCTTTCATGTGTTTTAAATGTTGTCACAAATTTTGAGTTTGATACGATTAAATATGTAAAAGTTATTAACGAAATTGTGTATTTGTTGTATTTTCTGTTACCACAAGGAGGCGCTGTGCTAAAAATGTACAGTTTTTCCACAGACTTCTTCAGCAATGGTCCATCATCAACCCTCGGTAATTTGGTTGGGAAGTGACCTTCTATCGCAAAGTTATAAGAGTTTTGTTGCCTGTGGCGAAAAATAAAAATTTTCACCAACTTTGCCGGCCCCTTTCTCGTACACCATGATACTTATTAAAAATTTTTTAACAACTTTAGATCCTCAACTTGTCCAAAGTGACCTCACCAAGTTTGAACGTGATCCCATGTAAGCTCTAGGACAAGTTCGTTCAAATACCGATGGTGCGATATGGCCAAAATCGGCAAAAAATGAATTTTCAATCCAAGATGGCGACTTTCCTGTTCGTTTTAGAGCATAGGCTACGCTGACTTTTTTGACCGTCCCGACCTAAGGAACGCGTGTACCAAGTTTCGTGCATGTACATTAAACGTGCTCCTCAGGCCCACAAGTTTTAGGGGGTGGAGCAGTTATTTGCCCCGCCCACTTTCATTTTTTAACGCACATTCCCCGAAACATTAATAAACGTAAATTTACACCAGGTCTGATGCACTTGCAAAGAATGGTGAGTTTTGGGGCATGTTCAGGGCCTCAAAAACGCGATTTATTTGGAAGGCGGAAGAATAAGAAGAATAACTCTTACGATTACAATAGGGTTCTTGCAACCTTGTTGCTCGAACCCTAATAATCTTAGCGATTATAATAGGGTTCTTGCGCAACCAAGTTGCTCGAACCCTAATAATCTTAGCGATTATAATAGGGTTCTTGCGCAACCAAGTTGCTCGAACCCTAACTAGTACCGCAAGCGGTAATTGACGGGTTCGAGCTTGACGGCTCGCGAGTCCCTGTGCGTCCACGTCGCAGCGCGAGTCCTCTTCCTCATCTTCCGTTCATTCACCGCTTGTGGTACAGGTTATTTTCAGCTGCATCCCCGCGCAATGTCAGGCGTGTCCGTTTAAAATGGCCGTCTTCCTGTTGGGTGAAAGGCGTGTCCGTAAACGTGTTTAGGGAAGGTACCTTGACTTACATAACAAGTTTCGTGTGGATCGGAGAATGTCAGACATTACTTCCTGTTTCGGGAGTTGTACTTCCTGTAAGGAGGTCATCCTTTACAGACATGTTCAGGGCCGGTCTGAGGTCTGAGGTCCAACAGTGTGATTTTGTCTATAAGTTGTTATTTTTTTGAAAAACAACTGATGGTATCAGAATTGAAGCTGAATTTTAGAAATAACTAGTTATTTTTGTGATAGAACATCTGATGGTATAAGAATTTAGGGTGCATTTTCTCTTTTTCCCTCTGTTACTTTTTCTCTCTTCCCATTTTCCCTGTTTTTTTTTTTCCTTGGCCCCTCTTGCAGTACCTTTTGCCCCATCTTTCCCTTTCAGAGCAGCATGAGAAACTGTAAATGTTAGATTTGATAGATTTGTAGGCAAATGCCCCCATCATGTGGCGAACAAAGGTTACTGCACTGATGAACCACTCAGTAGAGTGGATCCTGTGCAGTGTTCTTATGTCAACACCATTGAACGATTTGTTATCATATTCAGCAAGCATCATCTACCATGTGTTTTACATGTTTTCATTCATTTTGAGTATGATACAATGAAATTTGTTAAAGTTATAAGGGAAATTGTGAACTTGTATTTTATGTTACCACCAGAAGGCGCTGTTTTCAAAATGTACAGTTTTTGCACAAGTATCTTCAGCAAGATCCCATCATCGATCGTCACGAGTTTGGTTAAGATCTGACCTACCATCGCAAAGTTATAAGAGTTTGTTGTTGTAGCGAAATACCAGACGTCATATTGTCTGCCGTCAACAGGGGGCACTGTTTTTGAAAGTGAATATTTTCATACAGGCATCTTCAGGGATTGACTATCATCCATCCTAGCAAGTTTGGTTCAGATTGGAATAGCATTCGCAAAGTGGTAGCAGTTTGTTTTTTGTCGCAAATATCTGACTTTGCAGTGTTGTCATTGCAACACTGTTGAACAATTTGTTATCATAATAGGCACGCATCATCTACCATGTGTTTTGAATGTTTTCCCAAATTTTGAGTTTGATACAAGGAAATTTGTTAAAGTTATAAGGGAAATTGTGAACTTGTACTTTCTGTTACCACCAGGTGGCGCTGTTTCAAAAATTTACAGTTTTTGCTTAGGCATCTTTAGCAAAAGCCCATCATCTATCATCACAAGTTTGGTTAAGATCTGACCTTCAATCGCAAAGTTATAAGAGTTTGTTGTGTGTTGCGAAATACCAGACTTCCTAGTGTTTGCCACCACCAGGAGGCGATGTTTTCAAAATTTACAGTTTTTGCATAGACATCTTTAGCAAGGGCCCATCATCGATTGTCACTTGTTTGGTTAATATCGGACCTTCTATCGCAAAGTTATAAGAGTTTTTTTGCATGTGGCGAAAATCTTAAATTTTCACCAACTTTGACGCCCCCTTTCTCGTACGCCATGATACTTATTAAAAAGTTTTCAGGAACTTTAGATCCTCAACTTGTCCACAGTGACCTCAGCAGCAAGTTTGAAGGTGATCCCATGAAAGCTCTATGAAAAGTGCGTTCACATACCATTGGTGCGAAATGGCCAAAATCAGCAAAAAATTTACTTTCAATCCAAGATGGCGGCTTTCCCGTTCGTTTTAGAGCATAAGCTGCTTTGAATTTTTTGACCGTCTGGACCTAAGGAACGCGTGAGTACCAAGTTTAGTGCATGTACATTCAACATGCTCCTCAGGAGGATAAGTTTTACGGGTTGTAGGAGTTTAGCCTTTTGTTGTGAAAAATATGAATGAACGCCAAATTTGGCGCCCCCTATCTCAAAAACCATGTAACATTTTAAAAAACTTTTAATAACTTTAGATCCTCAACTTGTCCACAGTTACCTCAACCAGTTTGAAGGTGATCCCTTTAAAGCTCTATGACAAGTGCGTTCACATACCATTGGTGCGAAATGGCCAAAATCTGCAAAAAATTTACTTTCAATCAAAGATGGCGGCTTTCCTGTTCGTTTTAGAGCTTCGGCTACGCTGACTTTTTTGACCGTCTGGACCTAAGGAATGCGTGAGTACCAAGTTTTGTGCATGTACATTCACCGTGCTCCTCAGGAGGACAAGTTTTACGGGTTGTAAGAGTTTCACCTTTTGTTGTGAAAAATATGAATGAACACCAACTTTGGCGCCCCCTATCTCGTACACCGAGCGACATTTTTAAAAGCTTTCAGGAACTTATGCTCGGCAACTTGTTCACAGTGACCTCACCAACTTTCAAGATGATCGCATAAAAACTCTAGGATTAGTTCATTCAAATATCAGGTGTCATAGTGTCTGCTGTCACCAGGGGGCGCTGTTTTTGAAAGAGAATATTTTCATATAGGCGTCTTCAGGGCCAGATTATCATCAATCAGAGCAAGTTTGGTTCAGATCGGACTCGGATTCGTAAAGTTGTAATAGTTTGTTTTTGTCACAAATATCTGACTTTGCAGTGTTGCTGTGGCAACACCGTTGAACGATTTGTTATCATATAAAGCACGCATAATCGACCATGTGTTTTGAATGTTTTCCCAATTTTTGAGTTTGATACGATTAACTCTGTAAAAGTTATTACCGAAATGTTTATTTTTTGGATTTTCTGTTACCACAAGGAGGCACTGTGCTAAAAATGTACAGTTTTTCCACAGACTTCTTCAGCAATGGTCCATCATCAACCCTAGGTAATTTGGTTGGGATGTGACCTTCTATCGCAAAGTTATAAGAGTTTTGTTGCCTGTGGCGAAACATTAAAATTTCACCAACTTTGCCGGCCCCTTACTCTTACGCCATAATACCTATTGAAAAGATTTTGATACCTTTGGATCCTCAACTTGTCCAAAGTGACCTCACCAAGTTTGAAGGTGATCCCATGAAAGTTCTAGGACAAATCTGTTCAAATATCATTGGTGCAAAATGGCCAAAATCAGCAAAGCATTTACTTTCAATCAAAGATGGCGGCTTTCCTGTTCGTTTTAGAGCATAGGCTACGCTGACTTTTTTGACCGGCGTGACCTAAGGAACGCGTGTACCAAGTTTTGTGCATGTACATTAAACGTGCTCCTCAGGACCACAGGTTTTAGGGGGTGGAGCAGTTTTTTGGCCCGTCCACTTTCACCAGGGGGCGCTGATTTTGACTTGAAATATTTTCACATAGGTTTGTTCAGGGCCAGACTATCAACAATCCTAGCAAGTTTGGTTCAGATTGGACCAGGATTGGCAAAGTTGTAACAGTTTTTTTTTTGTAGTATTTTCTACCACCACCAGGAGGCGCTGTTTTCAAAATGTATTGTTTTCGGCAATATGGTCGCCTTCAGCAACTACCCATTATCAATCATAGGAAGTTTGGTTGGGATTGGATCTTCCATCGCAAAGTTATAAGAGTTTTGCTTTTTGTTGTGAAAACTAGGAATTTACACCCACTTTGGCGCCCCCTATCTCGTACACCATGAGACATTTTAAAAAACTTTTGATAACTTAAGCTCCTCAACTGGTTCACAGTGACCTCACCGAGTTTAAAGGTGATAGCACAAGAACTCTAGGATTAATTCCTTCAAATACCAGAGGTCATATTGTCTCCGTCACCAGGGGGTGCTGTTTTTGAAAGTGAATATTTTCATATAGACGTCTTCAGGGCTGGACTATCATCAATCCTAGCAAGTTTGGTTCAGATTGGACTAGGATTCGCAAAGTTGTAGCAGTTTGTTTTTTTGTCGCAAAAATCCGACTTTGCATCATTACCATGGCAACATCATGTAACTCTACGCCATCATATTGAGCATGCATCATCTACCTTGTGTTTTGGGTGATTTTTACCAATTTTGAGTTTGATACGATAATCTCTGTAAAAGTTATTCCCGAAATTGTAAAAGTAACTTTTTTTTTTTATTTTCTGCCACCACCAGGAGGCGATGTTTACAAACTTGACAGTTTTTGCATAGGCCTCTTCAGCAAGGGCCCATCATCAATCGCCACAAGTTTGGTTAAGATCGGACCTTCTATCGCAAAGTTATAAGAGTTTTGTTGCGTGTGGCGAAAATCTTAAATTTTCACCAACTTTGACGCCCCCTTTCTCGTACGCCATGATACTTATTAAAAAGTTTTCAGGAACTTTAGATCCTCAACTTGTCCACAGTGACCTCACCAAGTTTGAACGTGATTCCATGTAAGCTCTGGGACAAGTTCGTTCAAATACCGATGGTGCGAAATGGCCAAAATCGCCTCTGTTTTGGCGTGCAATCCAAGATGGCGTCCTTCCTGTAGGATTCACAGGGAAGTTGTCATCGACTTTTTTGACCGTCCCCACCTCATGAACATGTGTGCCAAGTTTCGTTCATGTGCGTTAAACCAGAGAGCAGATGACCTAATAGAAGTTTTTTGCGTCAGTTTTTAGCCCCGCCCTCTTCCATTTTTTGACGCACATTCCTTGAAACATTGATATACGTAATTTTACACCAGGTCTGATGGGGTTGCAAAATTTGGTGAGTTTTGGGGCATGGGAAAGGCCTCAAAAACGCGATTCATTTGGAGGAATAATAATAATAAGAATAAGAATAATCTTAGCGATTATAATAGGGTTCTTGCGCAACCAAGTTGCTCGAACCCTAACTAGTACCGCAAGCGGTAATCAACGGGTTCGAGCTTGACGGCTCGCGAGTCCCTGTGCGTCCACGTTGCAGCGCGAGTCCTCTTCCTCATCTTCCGTTCATTCACTGCTTGTGGTACTGGTTATTTTCAGCTGCATCCCCGCGCAATGTCAGGCGTGTCCGTTTAAAATGGCCGTCTTCCTGTTGGGTGAAAGGCGTGTCCGTAAACATGTTTAGGGAAGGTACCTTGACTTACATAATAAGTTTCGTGTGGATCGGAGAATGTCAGACATTACTTCCTGTTTAGGGAGTTGTACTTCCTGTAAGGAGGTCATCCTTTACAGACATGTTCAGGGCCGGTCTGAGGTCTGAGGTCTAACAGTGTGATTTTGTCTATAAGTTGTTATTTTTGTGAAAAACAACTGATGGTATCAGAATTGAAGCTGAATTTTAGAAATAACTAGTTATTTTTGTGATAGAACATCTGATGGTATAAGAATTTAGGGTGCATTTTCTCTTTTTTCCCTCTGTTACTTTTTCTCTCTTCCCATTTTCCCTGTTTTTTTTTTTCCTTGGCCCCTCTTGCAGTACCTTTTGCCCCATCTTTCCCTTTCAGAGCAGCATGAGAAACTGTAAATGTTAGATTTGATAGATTTGTAGGCAAATGCCTCCATCATGTGGCGAACAAAGGTTACTGCACTGACGAACCACTCAGTAGAGTAGATCCTGTGCAGTGTTCTTATGTCAACACCGTTGAACGATTTGTTATCATATTCAGCAAGCATCATCTACCATGTGTTTTACATGTTTTCATTCATTTTGAGTATGATACAATGAAATTTGTTAAAGTTATAAGGGAAATTGTGAACTTGTATTTTCTGTTACCACCAGAAGGCGCTGTTTTCAAAATGTACAGTTTTTGCATAAGCATCTTCAGCAAGATCCCATCATCGGTCGTCCCGAGTTTGGTTAAGATCTGACCTTCCATCGCAAAGTTATAAGAGTTTGTTGTTGTAGCGAAATACCAGACGTCATATTGTCTGCCGTCAACAGGGGGCACTGTTTTTGAAAATGAATATTTTCATATAGGCATCTTCAGGGATTGACTATCATCAATCCTAGCAAGTTTGGTTCAGATTGGAATAGCATTCGCAAAGTGGTAGCAGTTTGTTTTTTGTCGCAAATATCTGACTTTGTAGTGTTGTCATGGCAACACTGTTGAACAATTTGTTATCATATTAGGCACGCATCATCTACCATGTGTTTGGAATGTTTTCCCAAATTTTGAGTTTGATACAAGGAAATTTGTTAAAGTTATAATGGAAATTGTGAACTTGTACTTTCTGTTACCACCAGGTGGCGCTGTTTCCAAAATTTACAATTTTTGCATAGGCATCTTCAGCAAAAGCCCATCATCGATCATCACAAGTTTGGTTAAGATCTGACCTTCAATCGAAAAGTTATAAGAGTTTGTTGTGTGTTGCGAAATACCAGACTTCCTAGTGTTTGCCACCACCAGGAGGCGATGTTTTCAAAATTTACAGTTTTTGCATAGACATCTTTAGCAAGGGCCCATCATCGATTGTCACTTGTTTTGTTAATATCTGACCTTCCATGGCAAAGTTATAAGAGATTGTTGTGTGTTGCGAGGAATCGTGATTTTCGCCAACTTTCCTGACCTTCTTCTTGTTGGCCGTGATACTTAATGAAAAGATTTTGATACCTTTGGATCCTCAACTTGTTCACAGTGACCTCACAAAGTTTCAAGGTGATCCCATGAAAGCTCTATGACAAGTGCGTTCACATACCATTGGTGCGAAATGGCCAAAATCTGCAAAAATGTACTTTCAATCCAAGATGGCGGCTTTCCCGTTAGTTTTAGAGCATAGGCTGCTTTGAATTTTTTGACCGTCCTGACCTAAGGAACGCGTGAGTACCAAGTTTAGTGCATGTACATTAAACGTGCTCCTCAGGAGGACAAGTTTTACGGGTTGTAAGAGTTTCGCCTTTTGTTGTGAAAATATGAATGAACGCCAACTTTGGCGCCCCCTATCTCAAAAACCATGTGACATTTTAAAAAACTTTTAATAACTTTAGATCCTCAACTTATTCACAGTGACCTCAACCAGTTTGAAGGTGATCGAATTAAAGCTCTATGACAAGTGCGTTCACATACCATTGGTGCGAAATGGCCAAAATCTGCGAAAAATGTACTTTCAATCCAAATGGCGGCTTTCCTGTTCGTTTTAGAGGTTCGGCTACGCTGACTTTTTTGACCGTCTGGACCTAACGAACGCGTGAGTACCAAGTTTCGTGCATGTACATTCAACGTGCTCCTCAGGAGGACAAGTTTTACGGTTTGTAAGAGTTTTGCCTTTTGTTGTGAAAAATATGAATGAACACCAACTTTGGCGCCCCCTATCTCGTACACCGAGCGACATTTTAAAAAGCTTTCAGTAACTTATGCTCGGCAACTTGTTCACAGTGACCTCACTAATTTTCAAGGTGATCGCACAAAAACTCTAGGACAAGTTCATTCAAATATCAGGTGTCATAGTGGGTGCTGTCACAAGGGGGCGCTGTTTTTGAAAGTGAATATTTTCAAATAGGTGTCTTCAGGGCCAGACTATCATCAATCCTAGCAAGTTTGGTTCAGATTGGACTCAGTTTCGCAAAGTTGTAGCAGTTTGTGTTTTTGTCACAAATATCTGACTTTGCAGTGTTGCTATGGCAACACCGTTGCGCCATTTGTTATCATAATAAGCACGCATCATCTTTCATGTGTTTTAAATGTTGTCACAAATTTTGATTTTGATACGATTAAATATGTAAAAGTTATTACCGAAATTGTGTATTTGTTGTATTTTCTGTTACCACAAGGAGGCGCTGTGCTAAAAATGTACAGTTTTTCCACAGACTTCTTCAGCAATGGTCCATCATCAACCCTAGGTAATTTAGTTGGGAAGTGACCTTCTATCGCAAAGTTATAAGAGTTTTGTTGCCTGTGGCGAAAAATAAAAATTTTCACCAACTTTGCCGGCCCCTTTCTCGTACACCATGATACTTATTAAAAAGTTTTAGCAACTTTAGATCCTCAACTTGTCCAAAGTGACCTCACCAAGTTTGAACGTGATCCCATGTAAGCTCTAGGACAAGTTCGTTCAAATACCGATGGTGTGATATGGCCAAAATCGGCAAAAAATGAATTTTCAATCCAAGATGGCGGCTTTCCTGTTCGTTTTAGAGCTTCGGCTACGCTGACTTTTTTGACCAGCCCGACCTAAGGAACGCGTGTACCAAGTTTCGTGCATGTACATTAAACATGCTCTTCAGGCCCACAATATTTAGGGGGTGGAGCAGTTATTTGTCCCGCCCACTTTCATTTTTTAACGCACATTCCCTGAAACACTAACAAACGTAAATTTACACCAGGTCTGATGCGCTTGCAAAAATTGGTGAGTTTTGGGGCATGTTCAGGGCCTCAAAAATGCGATTCATTTGGTAGGCGGAAGAAGAAGAAGAAGAATAACTCTTACGATTACAATAGGGTTCTTGCGCAACATTGTTGCTCGAACCCTAATAAGAATAATCTTCGCAGTTTCAATAGGGTTCTTGCAACCAAGTTGCTCGAACCCTAATAAGAATAATCTTCACAGTTTCAATAGGGTTCTTGCAACCTTGTTGCTCGAACCCTAACTAGTACCGCAAGCGGTAATCAACGGGTTCGAGCTTGACGGCTCGCGGGTCTCCCTGCGCCCACCTCGCCGTGCGAGTCGTCTAGCTCATCTTCCGTTCATTCACCGCTTGCGGCAGTAGTAATTTTCAGCTTAGACTATTTTCAGCGTCCATGTGCTAAGTTAGATGGCACTTCCTGTTTAAAATGGCCGACTTCCTGTTTGGTGAAAGGTGTGTCCGTAAACGTGTTCAGGGACGTTCCTTTGACTCACATATCAAGTTTTGTGAAGATTGGAAAATGTTAGACTTGACTTCCTGTTTCGGGAGTTCTACTTCCTGTAGGGAGGTTATCCTTTACAGCACATATGTCAGAATCAAGGCCCGTGAATGAGTTATGTCTGGCTAGCGGGATGATTTTTAATTACTATTAAAACCGGCTTGCACTATTATGTGCCCTCAGCACCATAATACTACAAATCCCAAGATGCACTGCGAGTGCGATCCCGTGTCATCATTCATGAACAGCATCACAGTCACAGTGGAGGACTAAACATTGCTGTCATTTTTCATCTCCCTCTCCCCCAAATAGACAAATAGAAAAGTAGACGGTGAAAACAGGGTTTTCAAGACAGGTGGGAGGCAGAATAATGTTCACCGAAGTAAAAGGAAAGCCTGTGTGTCTTGTGTGTGGAGACAGTGTGTCGTTATGAAAGAATATAACTTAAGAAGGCACTATGAAACATGCAACTGTTTTGCACTTTTCAAGTTTGCACTAAATTCTAATTTTATTATAAAAGACAGACATTGGTGAGGATCAGAGCAGCACACTGATTTGTTTTGTAACATGCTGTTTCATTTTTGCATTTATCTTGCCATTGAGCTTTGAAGGAAAATAACATTTTTCTGTTTACCTGTTAAAAAGAAGAAGAAGGAAAAACGTTTTCAATTTGTTACTGAAAGAGCCTTGAGAAAATATTGCAACTGATTTAATTTAATTTAATTTAATTTAATTTTATTTTATTTTATTTTATTTTATTTTATTTTATTTTATTTTATTTAATTTAATGATTGAGTGCAATATAGGCTGTGGTATTGGTATTGGTATTGGTTCAATATGTGCAGTAATTGCAAGGTTTAATAAATATTTAACCCTCCACCTGTACCATTTTTTTTATTTTGGCCCCCGTGTATTTGACTTTGGCATTACTGCTTTACAGACATGTTCCGGACGGGTCTGAGGTCTCACGTATCAAGTTTCAAGTGGATACAACAATCCCAATTAGAGCAGCATGAGAAACTGTAAATGTTAGATTTGATAGATTTGTAGGCAAATGCCTCCATCATGTGGTGAACAATGGTTACTGCATGAACAAACCACTCAGTTGAGGGAATCCTTTGCATTTTTGCCAGGCAACACCATTTAACGATTTTTTATCATATTCAGCAAGCATCATCTACCATGTGTTTTACATGTTTTCATTCATTTTGAGTATGATACAATGAAATTTGTTAAAGTTATAAGGGAAATTGTGAAATTGTATTTTCTGTTACCACCAGAAGGCGCTGTTTTCAAAATGTACAGGTTTTGCATGAGCATCTTCAGCAATATCCCATCATCGATCGTCACGAGTTTGGTTAAGATCTGACCTTCCATCGCAAAGTTATAAGAGTTTGTTGTTGTAGCGAAATACCAGACGTCATATTGTCTGCCGTCAACAGGGGGCACTGTTTTTGAAAATGAATATTTTCATATAGGCATCTTCAGGGATTGACTATCATCAATCCTAGCAAGTTTGGTTCAGATAGGAATAGCATTCGCAAAGTGGTAGCAGTTTGTTTTTTGTCGCAAATATCTGACTTTGCAGTGTTGTCATTGCAACACTGTTGAACAATTTGTTATCATATTAGGCAAGCATCATCTACCATGTGTTTTGAATGTTTTCCCAAATTTTGAGTTTGATACAAGGAAATTTGTTAAAGTTATAAGGGAAATTGTGAACTTGTACTTTCTGTTACCACCAGGTGGCGCTGTTTCCAAAATTTACAGTTTTTACTTAGGCATCTTTAGCAAAAGCCCATCATCTATCATCACAAGTTTGGTTAAGATCTGACCTTCAATCGCAAAGTTATAAGAGTTTGTTGTGTGTTGCGAAATACCAGACTTCCTAGTGTTTGCCACCACCAGGAGGCGATGTTTTCAAAATTTACAGATTTTGCATAGACATCTTTAGCAAGGGCCCATCATCGATTGTCACTTGTTTGGTTAATATCTGACCTTCCATGGCAAAGTTATGAGAGATTGTTGTGTGTTGCGAGGAATCGTGATTTTTGCCAACTTTGCCGCCCTTCTTCTTGTTCGCCGTGATACTTAATGAAAAGATTTTGATACCTTTGGATCCTCAACTTGTTCACAGTGACCTCACAAAGTTTCAAGGTGATCCCATGAAAGCTCTATGACAAGTGCGTTCACATACCATTGGTGCGAAATGGCCAAAATCTGCAAAAATGTACTTTCAATCAAAGATGGCGGCTTTCCCGTTCGTTTTAGAGCATAGGCTGCTTTGAATTTTTTGACCGTCCTGACCTAAGGAACGCGTGAGTACCAAGTTTAGTGCATGTACATTAAACGTGCTCCTCAGGAGGACAAGTTTTACGGGTTGTAAGAGTTTAGCCTTTTGTTGTGAAAAATATGAATGAACGCCAACTTTGGCGCCCCCTATCTCAAAAACCATGTGACATTTTAAAAAACTTTTAATAACTTTAGATCCTCAACTTATTCACAGTGACCTCACCCAGTTTGAAGGTGATCCCTTTAAAGCTCTATGACAAGTGCGTT
>NW_025321423.1:0-2500 GCF_019176455.1 Solea senegalensis
CAGGAGCACATTCAGAATGTGTTTCAGCTCCTTCAGAACTTTGTCTCGTTCTGGTTTTCAAAGAGCGTTCAGTCTCATGATGAATGTGGTTCTTGTTGTGTCAGCACGTCTGCTCCAGGGTCACGTCCATGTTTACACAATGTAAGAAAAGGTTGTGTTCATGGTTTGTGCTGCGAGGTTCACAGACTGAGCTTTCCTATGACACACCAGCTGTCTGTCTGTCTGCCTGTCTGTCTGTCTGTCTGTGCTGAGGGTAAAGTAAATTCAGTGGATCTGTGTTCTGTGTTCTTTAGAAAAATGGATTTGAACAGTTCTGCATCAACTTTGTGAATGAGAAGCTGCAGCAGATTTTCATCGAGCTGACGCTGAAGGCAGAGCAGGTGACATTCTCTTTATTATCATTATTATTATCATTGTTATAATTATTATCATTACTATTATCATTATTATTACTATTATCATTATTTTTATCATTGTTATCATCATTAGTATCATTATTATCATTATTATTACCATTCTTATCATTATTATTATCATTGTTATTATCATTGTTATTATCATCATTGTTATCATTAGTATCATTGTTATTACCATTATTATCATCATTATTATCATTGTTATTATCATTATTATTATCATTGTTATTATCATTGTTATTATCATTGTTATTATCATAATGATCATATTATCATCATTGTTATCATTAGTATCATTGTTATTACCATTATTATCATCATTATTATCATTGTTATTATCATTATTATTATCATTGTTATTATCATTGTTATTATCATTGTTATTATCATAATGATCATATTATCATCATTGTTATCATTAGTATCATTGTTATTACCATTATTATCATCATTATTATCATTGTTATTATCATTATTATTATCATTGTTATTATCATTGTTATTATCATTGTTATTATCATAATGATCATATTATCATCATTGTTATCATTAGTATCATTGTTATTACCATTATTATCATCATTATTATCATTGTTATTATCATTATTATTATCATTGTTATTATCATTGTTATTATCATTGTTATTATCATAATGATCATATTATCATCATTGTTATCATTAGTATCATTGTTATTACCATTATTATCATCATTATTATCATTGTTATTATCATTATTATTATCATTGTTATTATCATTGTTATTATCATTGTTATTATCATAATGATCATATTATCATCATTGTTATCATTAGTATCATTGTTATTACCATTATTATCATCATTATTATCATTGTTATTATCATTATTATTATCATTGTTATTATCATTGTTATTATCATTGTTATTATCATAATTATCATATTATTATCATTGTTATTATCATTATTATTATCATTATTATCATTATTATTATCATTATTATTATCATCATTATTATCATTATTATTATCATTGTTATTATCATTGTTATTATCATAATGATCATATTATCATCATTGTTATCATTAGTATCATTGTTATTACCATTATTATCATCATTATTATCATTGTTATTATCATTATTATTATCATTGTTATTATAATATCGTGTCGAAACTTCCTCCAGATGTTTAATGCCATGATCGTGGACCCTGTAGATTTACAGGAGAATGGGTGCAGGAGGGCATCAAGTGAGTCCCATCAGTACTTCAATAACAAGATAGATCTTTCACAATACTATCGCCGAGAACAAAGTAAATAAACTATTCACCAATAACAGTGTAAAATTCATGACAAACACAAACACAGCTGTGGCTGTTCATCAGGAGAAGTACTGCGTCATGGACAAACCAGGAGCAGGTTATAAGAAGATAATACAATACAAAGAACTCAAGAAAGTTAAAATAAAACTAAAAGCTGCATGAGACAGAAGAGAAGCATTCGAGACATTCTCTCATGTCAGCTTCACATTTACTGTTTACATGAAAATGAATATTAAGTTGAATATTCTCAACACATTGTTGTTTGGAAACTCTTGATTTATAAAAGTTCTATAGGGTTTTGCACAGTTTTTGATTGTCATCACTTTCTCTGCATTTATCAATTAAAATAGAGAGGCGAAGATGAGCAGTTAAGTTTCCCATGAAAATCCGACAAGAGCTTTTAACACAAGTGTGTGTCTCAGAGGAGCAGCAGAGAACAGATATTGTGTCCTCTGACACTGAGACGAATGTGTGTGTGTCCTCTGCTGACACTGAACGAATGTGTGTCCTCCTGACACTGAGACAGATGTGAGACAGATGTGTGTGTCCTCTGACACTGGAACAGATGGTATTGTCCTCTGACACTGAGACAGATGTGTGTGTGTCCTCTGACACTGAGACAGATGTGTGTGTGTCCTCTGACACTGGGACAGATATTGTGTCCTCTGACACTGAGACAGTGTGTGTGTCCTCTGACATAGGACAGATATTATTATTGTCCTGTGTGACACTGAGACAGATGTGTGTCCTGTGACACTGAGACAGATGTGTGTGTCCTCT
>NW_025321423.1:7500-19166 GCF_019176455.1 Solea senegalensis
TTAGAAGAACGAGTCAAAATCTCAGTCAACCTCAGGTCACAGACTCTCTGCAGTTGTATGTATGTTAGAATCTGTGTTTTTGTGGGCGGAGTTAGAACCTGAGTCAACACTGAGCTCTGCAGCTGAAACAGAAGGTCGGGTTTGTGCTCGCAGCTCGTCTTTTTCCACCGTTACCGCTTCTTTTCTTTTTTTCACGACGTCTATGAAAGCAGCGCTTGTGTGACGCTTGTGCGCTCACGCATTAACATTTACTCACATCACGCACACACGCACACACACAGGCCTCACAGCTGATGGTGAATGTCTTCACATGCAGCACCAGGAGCCTCTCAACCCCCCCAGAGTCAGACTGAGACTCACTGAGTTCTAATGAAAGCCAAATATCACAGAGGGCAGAGCGCTGACACGAGCTGCCACGCTTCTGCAAACAAACCCGTCATTAGTTCTGTGTCTGACACGGATGTTGATGGATGAGCTGCTGCTGTGTCTCTGCTGAGTCGTCTGATGATGCTTCTCAATCGATCTTTGTTTCATTTTCTTCTGTTGGTCACAAAATAACATGCAGCTAATAATGTTTGTTTAATGCTTAAAAATTAAAGTTTAAAGCCTTAAAAAGTCTTTCACATGCACATGTATTACCACCTTATTCTACCTTTATTACAACAATAAGTGATAATTAGGAGTTAATTGCAGGAAGAATCTTAATTAATGTCGTAATAGAGGTAGAATAAGGTGTTAATCCGTGTTTAATCATTACTAATAAAGGCCTAGTATGCTACTTATATGTGCGTTAGTAATGTGAACTTTAATATAAAGTGTCTTAGTATGAAGTGTAGTTAGATATTTGTAGATGAGGAAGTTTCAAACTTTCATCACTAAAATCTTTGTCTCTGTTGTGGTGAAAAACACTGAAGCCTCAGTTGTGTAGTTGTGACTCACAACTGTCGAAGTCACAGTGAGTCTGTGGTGACGTGTTGTGGTGACTGTGGTGTCTGAGGCCAGCATTGTCCGTGCTCGTCTCAGCACTGAGGCAGCACTGAGGCAGGACTGAAGGACTGAAGGACTGAGGCAGGACTGAGGCAGGACTGAGGCAGGACTGAAGGGCAGGACTGAAGGACTGAAGGACTGAGGCAGGACTGAGGAGGCAGGACTGAGGCAGGACTGAAGAGCAGCACTGAGGCAGGACTGAAGGACTGAGGCGGGACGAGGCACTGAGGGAAGGGAGGGCAGGGACTGAGGCAGGACTGAGGCAGGACTGAGGCAGGACTGAGGGACTGAGGCAGCACTGAGGGGCGGGACTGAGGACTGAAGGGACTGGGAGGGACTGGGAGGGCAGGACTGAGGCAGGGGGCAGGACTGAGGGAAGGACTGAGGGGCAGGACTGAGGCAGGAGGGCTGAGGCAGCTCAGGCTGAGGCAGGACTGGCAGCTGGCAGGACTGAAGGCACTGGGGGCAGGACTGGGGCACTGAGGCAGGACTGAGGCAGGGACTGAAGGACTGAGGCAGGACTGAGAGGCATGACTGAGGCACTGAGGCAGCACTGAGGCAGGACTGAGGACTGAAGGGAGCAGGACTGAGGCAGGACTGAGGCAGCACTGGGGGCAGCTGAGGACTGAGGACTGAGGCAGGACCCCTGAAGGACTGAGGCAGGACTGAAGGGGGCAGGAACTGAGAAGCACTGAGGGGCAGCACTGGGGCGGACTGAAGGACTGGGGGCAGGACGGGGGCAGGACTGAGGACTGAGGCAGGACTGAAGGACTGAAGCAGGACTGAGGGCAGCTTTGAGGCGCACTGAAGGAGGGGCATGACTGGCAGGCTGAGAGGCAGGACTGAGGCAGGCGGAGAGACTGGAGGCAGCTGAGGCAGGACTGAGTAGTGAGGCATGACTGAGGCAGCACTGGGAGGCAGGGACTGAGGCAGGACTGAGGCAGGACTGAGGCAGGACTGAGGCTGAGGCAGGACTGAGGCAGGACTGAGGCAGCACTGAGGCAGGACTGAGGCAGCACTGAGGCAGGATGTTTAGTCTGAGCCGGAGACGACACTCAGTGTGATTATATGTTTTCACTCATGTCAGGAAATGAGAGAGAGAACAGTGAGAAGACGCAGAATCCAGCTCCTTGTACAGGGACAGAAGAAGAGTTTACTGGAAACAAGCATTTGTAATAAATATTATACAAAAAAAGAAAGAGAAACTCTTAAATCCCGTCTTAAATCCTCCATCACCCTCTGTTTACTGAGTAATTACCAGAACAGTCTCTAAGACTTTGGTGTATGAGCTCATTTTTGACCTAGTTTTGTCTCCTTGTCCCCGCCCACTCTCCTTTTCCCCTCCCATTTTTGATTAAAATCTAAAGTCACAGATTATTTTAACCTGTAGAAAACACTTGTTAAACTCAGCTGTAGACGTGTCATGTCCTGATGTAAAATGCTCGGTGTGTTTGGGTTCGAGTGATGAAGTGCGTCCCTGTTTTTTTTGTCTTCACAGCTTTTTCTGTTGGAAGAAACGAGGGAGCGAAAGTTTGACGGCTACGCTCGGACCATCCAGAAAGCCTGGAGGAAACATGTGGCCCGAAAGAAGTACGTCCAGATGAGAGAGGAAGGTGAGCGACATCGCACAGGTTCATTAGTGAATTCATTTGTCTCCTTTGAGTCTCCCTCATCATCATCATCATCTTCCTTCACTGGGTTAATCCAGCGTCCGATCTGCTGCTGAATCGTAAGGAGAGGAGGCGACACAGCCTGAACAGAAACTTTGTCGGAGATTATCTGGGCATGGACGACCGGCCGGAGCTGCGTCAGTTCCTGGGCAAGAGAGAAAAGATCGACTTTGCTGACAAAGTCACAAAATATGACCGACGGTTCAAGGTTGGTTTTCTCCAGGTTCAGGTTCATGTGTTCAGAGAAACTCTTTACAGACCGTTAACTGAGGTTTCTCCTGCTCTGTGAAGGCAATAAAGAGAGACCTGATCCTGACGCCAAAGTCCGTCTACCTTATTGGACGAGAAAAGGTGAAACAGGGACCAGAGAAAGGACAGGTGACGGAAGTGCTGAAGAGGCAGATCGACGTGGAGAAGATCTTAGCGCTGTCGCTCAGGTACAAACTCACAGACCTCACATGAGCCCACACAGACTATCAACCACTGGACCATGCTGATGTTCTCCACCACACGGTGTTAACCCTGAATTATAATCCTGACATATGTCAGAGCTAAGAGAGTGCTGCTTTCCTAAATCAGACTGTAAATCATACTGTAAATCATACTGTAAATCAAACTGTAAATCAGACTTTAAATCAAACTGTAAATCAGACTGTAAATCATACTGTAGATCATACTGTAAATCAAACTGTAAATCACACTTTAAATCAGACTTTAAATCAAACTGTAAATCAGACTGTAAATCACACTTTAAATCAAACTGTAAATCAGACTGTAAATCAGACTGTAAATCAGAATGTAAATCAGACTGTAAATTAAATCAGACTTTAAATCAGAATGTAAATCAGACTGTAAATCAAACTGTAAATCAGACTGTAAATCAGACTGTCAGAATCAGACTGTAAATCACAGACTGTAAATCACACTGTAAATCAGACTCAGACTTAAATCAGACTGTAAATCAGACTTTAAATCAGACTGTAAATCAGACTTTAAATCAGACTTTAAATCAGACTGTAAATCAGACTGTAAATCAGACTGTAAATCAGACTCGTTCAGACTGTAAATCACACTGTAATTCAGACTGTAAATCAGACTTTAAATCAGAATGTAAATCAGACTGTAAATTAAATCAGACTTTAAATCAGAATGTAAATCAGACTGTAAATCAAACTGTAAATCAGACTGTAAATCAGACTGTAAATCACACTGTAAATCAGACTTTAAATCAGACTGTAAATCAGACTTTAAATCAGACTAAATCACACTGTAAATCAGACTTTAAATCAGACTGTAAATCAGACTGTAAATCAGACTTTAAATCAGACTGTAAATCAGACTTTCAGACTGTAAATCAGACTGTAAATCAGACTGTAAATCACACTGTAAATCAGACTGTAAATCACACTGTAATTCAGACTGTAAATCACACTGTAATTCAGACTGTAAATCAGACTTTAAATCAGACTTTACTTCAGCTTCTCCATGTTTCATGTCTGGTCTCATGCTGAGCACAGACAGATACTGGAGTTAATGAGTTGTTTCCAGAACAACATGACTGAGGTTCAACATGTGCTGTTATGCAGGAAGCGTCCGTATATTCCATGAAGTCATCAATCTACCTCAAGGTCACAGTCTGGATTTCTAATCACACACGAGTCGCTCTGAATGTCACACAAGAGAAACGTGTGTGTGTGTGTGTGTGTGTGTGTGTGTGTGTGTGTGTGTGTGCAACAGTGGTTAAATCTCAGAGATGTTTCTCATGAAAGAACACGGAGCAGTTTACGACAAAGAGAAGGAGAAATAAAGACGCGGGGTCTTTGTTGTTGACTGTAGTTAGACTTGTTACTGAGGTAGAAATCACGGAGCCGTTGGTGCGAGCATGTGGCTTTTGAGTCACTGGGCTAATCTGGACCAGGTGGTGCAGTGAAGGGAAGGAGGAGTCGTAAAAAGCTCATCAGAGAGGAACAAAGTATCCTTGTGTTGGGTTATGGGCACAAGCTGCTCTGTGAGGCTCCTTCTGTGTCTGTGTTGATGTGAAAGATGAGTCTGTGTCTCCAGAAGAGAATGTCTCACTCACACACACACACTCACACTTCATGTTTTTCAGCACCATGCAGGACGACTTCATGATTCTGCACGAGCAGGAGTACGACAGCCTGCTGGAGTGCGTCTTTAAGACGGAGTTCATCAGTTTACTTGCTCGCAGGTTCGAGGAGAAAACTCAGAGGAAGCTGCCGCTCAAGTTTAGTAACACGTGAGTAAACTCGTGCTGCTCAGTCCTCACACAGCTGACGTGAACAAACTGTGACTCACACATATTATCCATCACTTACAAATGTCTCAAACCAGCTCACTATCACATCAACCTCTGTTCAAACTCACCACAGTCGCCCCCTGGTGGCTATGTCCATTTACACAAAAATGAATTCATGTACATCACACTTCCAACAGTTTGATCAGGTGATCAGTGAGAAACTGTGTCTGAAATGTGAAAGATTCACACGGAACTCTTTTCTTTCTCAGACTGGAGATGAAGCTGAAGAAGGAGAACTGGGGCTTCTTGAGTGGCGGCGGATCACGGCAGGTCGTGTTTGTCCAGGGTCAGGGAGACCAGCCCGTGCTGAAGCCCACCAGCAAATCACTGCAGGTCAGCGTCGGCCCGGGGCTTCCCAAGAACACGCGTGAGTGTCACTCACACACACACACACACACACACACACACACACATGCTGCCATCATGTCACTGTACCTTCACTGACATGTGACTCAGTCAATTCATTCTTAGGACTTAAAAGACTCAGAGGAAGTCCAGAAACACGTGCTCAGACAATGACAGTGTTAAATAAGCCACAGATATTATAATAATAATAATAATAATAATAATAATAATAATGATAATAATCTGAAGGATTTCAATCGGGCCCTAATTCTAATCCTGTAGGAATATTGAATGTAATCTGTGTATCAGTCTTACAAAGTAAAGATAGTGTTCTCGGTCGAGACACAAGCCTGTGACCGAGGGCTTAACGGATCCAAACTGTACCGTACTGTACCACACTGAACTGTACTGTGAATAAATCACTCATTCATGTATTCATTAGCTCACTCACACACACACAGTCACTAAGAAAGTGATGTTTATTTCCTGAAACTCTTCAACCTCAGGTCCCACCAGGAAGACGTTCACTCAGGGTCGTTCCAACGGGTCCAGAACCCACCAGAACATCCCCTCCCGGGCTGCACCGGGGCCTCCAGGTACAGCGCTGACTGGGTTTGAGCTTCTAAACCTGTGGATCATCTATAACAGCGTCATAATAACTCTGTGTGTTTTCTAGTTTCTCATCAGAATGGAGGTCTGAAAAACATCAACCACGCAGCAAACCAGAGAAACTCACAGCATCACAGTCAGAGACATCCGTCCTCCAGCAACCACACGCGGCCTTTCCTGCCCAGCAACATCAACCAGCTGAAGGAGCGAGGAGGCAGCCGCCAGCAGCCCGACCTCGAGTGCCTCAAAGTGCCGGATCAGGGAGCCGCGGGGTGAGAACCTGGAAACACACACAGCTCATGAGTGGAGTGGAGTGGAGTGGACACCATGGGCCTGTTGCACCAAAGTAGAATTAAGATATCCAGGATAAGTTCATCCTGACTCAGTCTGTAACATGAACGTCAAACCAGGATGAGAAGGCGGAGCTTGGTCAAACCAGGTGTTAACTTATCCTGATAGGTTCTCGTCTCTTTGAAGTAAATGACATGAGGTCGATCAGAATTACTGATGCTGAAATGGAGAAGACGAGAAAAACAGCAGCTTATAATAATGAGTTAAATATACGATAGAGTCAGAGAAACAATCTAAATACTTACAGAGTTTATCTGATACATCAGGAGTTCATGTAAAACAAAAGCAGACTCACTGAATCTTCATATTTATTTATATTTGTATTGTCTCGCAGTTTAATTTAAATAAATACAAAATAAATCAAATAAAAACTGTAACACGACACGAGTTTTGCTGCAGTGACTGTAAGAGAACGTGATTGTTTATATTATTTTTAGAGCGACAGTTGTGGTATAGCAGTTTATGGCCAGTAGGGGGTGCTATAGGGAGCTTACAGTGACTGCACTCAAAGCAGCTGAACGAAAGAGAAAGTTTCATGAACTGACTGCAGAGTGAAAATAATAATAATGCAGTCGCTGTCAGATTATCTGCGGTGAGTGGAGATGATTCATCAATAATCTCCTGAAACACTGTGTCAGAGCTTCATCATCACTGTGACACAAGCACAGATGAATGAATGAATGAATGAGTATTTCATAGAAGCTATTTCTAATCGTCTCAACATCTGCGCAAATATACCACCATGACAACGTTTTCATCAAATACAAATCAGTCATTCCACAATAATCCCATTTAATAATCCCACGTGTCATCGCTGTAATGTTTGACGCAGGTCAATGAAACGACATGTTTTACACTCTGCAGCACGATTAACAGAACAGAATAAATCTTCATTGCTGTTGTGCAACCCACTTGAGGCTAAGTTCAGCCAGGATAAGCAACATAGCCTGACTTAATCCCTTATCCGAGTTTCCATGACAGTTGACTGTCACTTTAACACTGCTCTAATGTCTGCAAGTGTGTGTGTGTGTGTGTGTGTGTCTGTGATGTCATGATCGTACACGAGCAGCCACAACATTAACTCTGTTTTATTCAAAGACTCGTGGTTTAAATGTTTGCGCTGCCGTGTGCACACGTCACACCTGTGTCCACTCACCTGTGCGTTATCTTCTGTTTCACTTCACTTACTACATGGACTGTCTGTGGTGTGATATTGGAGAAGACCGGGGCGTGGAGTCAAGCTCTGACTTCACTTTACTAACATGTTTAACATCAGACAACAAACACACACATCAATGGATATTCTTGTGCTTCTGTAATTTGACATAATTTGGATAATTTATTCTTTTGTAGTAATGGAGACAGACGACCAGCTTCAAACGGAGGAATGTGAGTTGGAGAGTTTGAAGTGTTTCTGGTGGTGGTTCAGGACTAGAAAAAGCTTCACGACATGATGATGATGATGATGATGATGATGATGCTGATGATGATGATGATGATGATGATGAGGATGATGATGATGATGCTTCTTCCATGTTTTAACCTGCAGCTGAATGAACGTTAATATTGAAATGAGGAATTGTTTGAGTGTGACACAGCTTTCATGTCTGTCGTGAACATGAAAAGAATCCCTGCTGTGCGCCTCATGTCATCATCACTCATGTGTTCATAGCTAACAGAATGAAACTGAGATTGGTTTTAGTGTCACTTTGAAACATATATGTCTTTATACATATAACACATGTGTATATATACACATGTGTTATATGTATAAACGTATGTGGTGGTGAGACTTGAACCGTGTGATCCTCAGTTAACCTTTCACACTGTGACATTTGAACGTGTCCACACACACACACACACACACACACACACACAGACAGTGTGTGACAGTGAAATCTAAGCAGTGAAGGTGCCACTGACTCTGGATCAACACGCTCTGCTTCATGTTTTCAGTGTTTAGTTGCAGTTTTTTTATTCTGTGCAGGGAAATATGTCAAATATGCAGCATGATAGCACCATCTTGTGGCCGTTTTGTGAACTGCCACAGTCATTTTGATAAAAACAAAGATTTTAAACTTGATTACATGTGTATGACGACACACAAAGATGGTGATGATGCTCACACTCATATTTTGGGATAACATCGTCTTCACCTGAGTTATCTGCAGCACAGGGAAGTGAACGTGTCTGTCCTGACACTGTCTCTGTCTCTGTCTCTGTCCTCAGAGCTCACAGACCCTCAGCCAGCAGACCTGCACCCGGAGGAGGACGACCCAAACCCGCACCCAAACCCAAACCCCAGGTGCCTCAGTGCAAGGCTCTGTACGCCTACGACGCTCAGGACACGGACGAGCTGAGCTTCAACGCAGAGGACGTCATCGACATCATCAAAGAAGGTGTGTGCGTGTGTGCGTGTGTGTGTGTGCGTGTGCGTGTGTGTGTGTGTGCGTGTGTGTGTGTGTGTGCGCGCGTGCGTGTGTGATGTTCTCACACTGAAACGGTGTTTTCCTCTGTGGATCAGATTCATCGGGATGGTGGTCGGGACGACTGCGTGGAAAACAAGGACTTTTCCCCAACAATTACGTCACCAAGATCTAAGAGCTGCAGGTTTACAGCACGAGGAGCGAGAGAGCGATGAAGAGATGAAGAGATGAAGATAAAGAGAGAGCTGCATCACTGACGATGGGACCAAGTTCACCGTCAGAGACGTTTTCCTGAGACTCGGTCCACGTCTGCCGTGTGATAAATGAATGTAACAACACCACAGGACCAAAAGACCGTCAGGCCTGGACTGAGACGAGAAGTAGGACTGTTTGACCCAGGGGCCGGTTTTCCTCCACAGTCCCACAGAGTAGTGAACAAATCTATTTATTGTATTTATAGCCTCCTGTGTTCTCCTTCCTGTCGTTTCTATCTCGCTGAGCTCAAACTTTTTTGAAGAGCGCTGGAATGAAGTATGAAGTTTGCTTAATCTGTGGGACCAGGCTGTGATTTAACACGTGACAGAACTGAAGAAACTGCCATTTTACCAGCTCTATTTATTGCGGTGCCTAACTGTACTCCTCAGTCAATCGCCACACTGTGATTATTTTGAATGATTTTAAGAACCAAAGAACCAATATAGATGGAAACGGTCACGTGGTAAAGTGGTGAATCACCTGTTTGTGTTGTTTATTGCTTTTCTATATCACACACAGTATACAGTACTTCATACACAGAGTGTGCTGTGAGCTGAGCTGTCTGTGGTGTATTAGCACTTTATCGGTACAGGTACTATACGTGGACACAGAACTCGTATCATGCCACAGCCGGGAAGTCGACTTAATGAAGGACAAACTGCCAAGCCTGCAATACTGAGGGGAGAGAAATCTGTTGTTTACATGAGACGATTAAAAACAGGCATTGAAGATCTGATTCTGTATATCTGTTCATATTTAGGAATATGCCTGTTGTTGGTTAGTTTTTAAATTAATTTTCTTTTTTTTTTTGTATATTCTCTGAAGGACTTTAGTATTTTTTCTGCTTTTGATTCTCACAGGGCTTTCACTGCATTTCACTAAGATAATAATAGTTTTCACAGGAAAGGGTGAATGGATTTTTGTTGTTGTTTTAGTGGAAACACTTCACAGAATTTGTTTCACTGCTGTCGTCGCGTTACTTAAACATTCCTTTGTTGTTTTTTTAATCACCTCTAAAAAGCTGGAGTGAAAAGCTGGGACTTCTGTCATCGACCGTCTGCGTCATAAATATAGTTTGGATCTTGGATGGTTGAAAACCTCCTTGTGCAATAGAAAACAGCAGATAAGTCTTTTAATAAAGCACGTAATATTGTACATTGAACTGCTTATTTGTTTTATTAAAAACATCAAATAAACGACAACCTGAGTTTGATTTTTTTCTCCTGCCGTCAGCGTTCTTACACAGAACAAATACTACAGCTGCAACTAACCATTACTTTCATAATCGATGAATCTGTCCGTTATTTTCTCGTGTGATCGAGTGATCGTTTAGTCCATAAAATGTAAGAAAGCATGATGATGTTCTCAAATGTCTTGTTTTTGTCCACAAACCAAAATATACAGGTTCAATGACTTCTTTGTTTTATGGAGCAAAGAAATGAAGAATATATTCACATTTAAGAAGCTGAAACAATCAGGAATCTTGTTTTAATCATGAAAAAAGCTTCAAACCGATCAAAGATCGATTATCAAGGTAGTAAAATAAATCTGTTCAAATGTTCAGTCACATAATGATAATAGTCTCATAGTCTCTGGTAAGTGTATTTGTTAATGAAGCAGAGTTTTGTAAAATAACTGACATGAAAACAAGTAGACTTGACAACAACAACAACAGCAGCATAAACACTGACAGAATCCACTCTGTCAAACATTTTTATAATTTAACATAACTTCACCTGAGCACGTTTTCTATCTATCTATCTGTCTATCTGTCTATCTATATACATATATATGTAATTAATGGCTCATTTTCTGTTATTCATCTTAACTTCTTGTCTGAACCATCACCATGACTCTGTTGCCTTTGCACAGATGTTAAACTGCATCCATGAGACAGATGTGCTGCCTGCTGAACCAGAACGTTCTCCTCGTGCACACTTTTATAAACAAGTCTATGACGCACACACAAACAAACGGCACGAGGACACCACTGTCTCTGCACATGTTCTATTTTATTTTGGCCTGATGGATTTATCAGGAGTTTTGTCTCCACGTCCCACCTACACCCACTAGTGGGCGCTCCAGTATCGAGAATGGAGGACATGGAGCGAGGGAACACACGCGACACCGATGCAGTATCGCGTGTCCTGTCAGTGCTGAGCAGGACAGACCTATAATTACACACTTGACACTGCAGATGTGGTGGACTCAGTGTTTTTTCTTCCGTTTATTCTGGGCTGCCTTTAAATCGCTTAAGCCGAGCTGTCGTAAAGTGTCGTAACGCGGCTGCTCGTCGGTTGCTGGCAGGCAGCGATGTAGCGCCCCCGCGTGACGCTCCGTGTAACAGCTGCGCTGTGGCCGCGAGCCAGAGCCAGCGAAAACGACGACCTGCTGGGTAAACAACAGGGGATACCTCGGAAGGCAGGAATGGGAAGTTCGTCGAGGGCGAATAGTGAGACACTCGTGTCTTTTCGAGCCGCGGACACGAGAGTGGAGTCGCCGCTGTAGTCGACACTCGCCCGGATTCAGGTGTTCGTCAAAATGGCTGAGTGTAGTCGGCGATTTGATGAGTGAAGTGAAGCTAGGCTTTTGGTTAGCTTAGCTCGTAGCTTCTCAGGGCCCATTAGCGTCGATGTTTTCTCTCGGCTCAGCTCGGGACCGTGTTGTCAGTTTCTCGCTCCCTGCCACGAACGTCCTCGGACTGCG
>NW_025321424.1:0-83621 GCF_019176455.1 Solea senegalensis
GAGATTGTCCAAAAACACAGAAATTGTCCACAAACACAGAGCTCGTCCACAAGCACAGAGATCGTCCACAAACACAGAGATCTTCCACAAACACAGAGACCATCCACAAACACCAAAACAGAGATCGTCCACAAACACAGATAACGTCCACAAACACAGAAATCGTCCACATACACAGAGATAGTCCTTAGACACAGAAGTCAATTCCCTAGGCACAAGTCGTCCTGACACAGAGATAGATCCCACAAACACAGAAATAGTCCACAAACACAGAGCTCGCCCACAACCTAGAGCTAAGCCCTAGGCACAGAGATTGTCCAAAAACCCGCAGAAGTGTCCAGCAGAGATGTTGTCCAGAAACACAAACACAGAGATCGTCCACAAACACAGAGATGTCCACAAACACAGAGACAAACACCGAGCCAGACTCAAACACAGAGACAAACACAGAGATTGTCCACAAACACAGAGACATACACAGAGATTGTCCACTAACAAAGAGATCATCCACAAACAGAGAGACCGTCCACAAACACCGAGACAGAGCTCGCCCACAAACACAGAGATTGTCCAAAAACACAGAAATTGTCCACAAACACAGAGCTCGTGCACAAACACAAAGGTCATCCACGAACCCAGAGATCGTTTACAAACACAGAGATCGTCCACAAAGACAGAGCTTGTCCACAAACAAGTAGGTCGTCCACAAACACAGATACAAAAACAGAGATAGTCCACAAACACAGAGATAAACACAGACATCGTCCACAAACACAGAGACAAACGGAAAGATCATCCACAAACAGAGAGACTAACATAGAGATTGTCCAAAAACATAGAGATTGTCTACAAACACAGAGCTTGTCTACAAACACAGAGATCATCCACAAACACAGAGATCGTCCAGAAACGAAGAGACAAATATTGTCCACAAACACAGAGACAAAACTTAAACTAATCAATTATGTGGATCTATTAATGCAATCAAATCCCTAAAATTAAAAGGAAAATCCCCAAGGAACAAAAAGACAGCCCTAATAAGTAACATTCATATGAATATAATTAAAATAGCATTATTGTTTCACTGCAATTTATGTGAAATTCTCCATATTTAATCGTTTGGCAGCCCTAGTAGTAATGTTAGAAAGTGATATTCATCACATTTATCAACTGATTGTTACGCAAATCGATGGGATAGCTTTAATTTATTTCCTGCATGGCCAATTGCTCTGTTTAATTGTATAGAATTGATATCATTTTCATTTAAGCCTGTCATTTTTACATGCTGTATTTGTGCTACTTCTGTATTTTGTCCCAGATGCTATATGTTGAATTGTTGTTGAGAACATGGACAAAAGTCGCATGTCATGCTTTACACCTGCCGAACAACAGCTCCTGATGGAGTGCTATGAAGAGGTAAAAGACTCTATACGAAAAAAGGCAATACTAATGCCATAATCGAAGAATGTGAGAAAGCCTGGCAGACAATAGTGGACCGGCTTAATGCGTAACTAGTCCAAAACTGTCCAATTAATAAACAGTGCTCCACTGGAACTGTCATAATTAGGCTACAATTAAAGGACTAAAGGAGTTACTTTTCAAGTTACTCAGGAAATGTAGAGTATGATTAAAAGCAAACAATTATCCACAATGTGTGTCGTTTAATCTATTTTTCTCATGTTACTTTTTTATCTATTTTATCTTTCTATCCTTTATAAAGAACAAACTTGTCTGGCCATAAAAGGACCTGGCAGCAAGTTAAAATTAAATATAAGAACATTTTGCAGGCTGGTAAGTGACTTTAAAGTAGATAACAGTGAACAAATGAGGTGAATAGTTTAGATGTCTGCTGATATGTTGAATGTCTGTATGATTGTAGCAGTAAAAAAAAAAGCCCATAGAACTGGCACAGGGGGTGGCCCACCAAGCCAGGATATGACCCCAGCGGAGGAGCTGGCACTCCATTTAAATAAAGGGAGGCCAGTGATGAAGGGGATCCAGGGAGGAACAGTAACAGACTCTGTCCCAGCCACAGAAACTGTCCGCTTCATACAAGGTACATATTGCAGTACTACTGCACGTGGAACACAATCAAATAAATATATTATACTGTCTGACTTTGGATTTCCTTGCAGTGTCTGGGGAACACACTTACACTTCTGGAACCACCAGAAGATGATCCGGATAGTACATTGTATTGAAATCACAGGCTTGGTTTGTCCTGTGAAATCTTAAAGGAGACATATTATCCTCTATTTCTCCAAGTTAAAATAGTTCCCTGGTGTCCTAATGAACATGTCTGTGACATGCTTTGGTCAAAATACCATAAGGATGAAGCACCATAGCAGTTCAATAACCCTGCCAAAACCGCCTCTTTCAGAACACTCGGTTTTGTGCCTGGTCCCTTCACATGCAAATGAGACACAGGTTAACACACACACACTTCTTCCAGGGGGTTTCTGATTTGTCCTTTTTACTGTGCTCACTCAGCTCCTGTTCCCTCCGCTCCATTCCTCTCCCCCTCCCTCCACTAGTTCTCTGACAATATCAACATGGCAGCGTGCGCAGAAAACAGCGACAGTGCCGTCACAGGAAGAGACGTCCGACAAGGATCAAGCCGAACAATGCCGAACTGTAAATCAGTTAAAAACACTTAGGGACAGCACCGCTGATCACCAGCGGCGAGTGGCGAGCTGCATAAACTGCCACTGTATGTGACTGTATAAGACTGAGTCTGTGCTCCGGTCATGGAGGACGTACTGAACAAATATTTTTAATTAGGACGTGTCAGAATGGTCAGTTATGAGCTCTTTGTGACCTTTTCTTAACAATGTGTGTGTTTGTACATCGGTGAAATATGGTCGCTGACTAATGTTACGGCCGCTGCTGGCTGCCATCTACTATATGTTCATTGTGTGTTCTCATTGGTGATTCTGCCAGGCATGCAAAGCAAGCTTTGTGATTCCATGGTGAGGATTGGTCCTCCTGAAGCAGAGGCGGTCTACTTCCTGCCCACCTGCGCCTGTGATTGGTGTGGCTGTGTTTCTACCAAATCTACCAACTGAGACTCTCCAATCAACCACAGCTGCAACATAGATAGCTTGTGTGCCCTCAGTTCATGGCGGCTGTGAGTCAGTGATCGGTTCGCCTCACTGTTAGTTAAATACCGTTCTGTGTTAAAGCATATTGCAATTGTGTGTTTGTTTAGTTTTGCCTGGCTGGAACCTATTTGAGTGGTTTTAGCCAGTGTGCTGAATCTTTGTATACTGTGTAGTTCAGAGAGTACCTTAATCAGTTGGTGTCTTTCTTTTGTTCTGAGTCTGTTCTTTTGCAGAATAGCGGCTTGTTTGTTTTGTGCTTATATGTTTGTAAAGCTTATGGGTGCTGACCTCCTTTAGTTCTTTGGTCTTCCTTCTTTTTTTTCAAGAGCTAAATAGCGGAAATTTATTTGAGGTTACTTTGTGTTTTAGTTATTTGTCAGCACCTGTACAGCCTCCTTCTGTTTTGTTTCCTTGTGCAAGTGCACCCTCCTTATTTAATTAAATGCCTGTTTTTACCCTAAACCTGTCCAGTTGTCCCATTCCACCTCATTTCTAATTCCTAATCACATGTTACTGCTCACATAAATGGGGGCTCGTCTGGGATAGAAATGAAAATTACACATTGGTAATTGTAAATTGGCAATGGAATCAGGTCTGTCAAGTGTTTAGTTAAATTGGTGAGAGTTTGTTGAGCTACGTTGATTACTCAGTGTGTTAAGTGAGTTCATTAGGGATTCAGCTGTTTGTTTGAGTGAGTGCTGCTAGCTACTGAGCATCATGGCAGAAAAGTGTAACTTGGATATATTTGTAGCCCATCCTACTGTTGACCAAGTACATAGTTGCAGGAAGGATGATTTAATAGAGATAGCGATTCACTTCAATATTCCCTTTAGCAGGGCTTAAAAAAGAAATTAGAGAACGAGTGATATTACATTACATTACATTACATGTCATTTAGCAGACGCTTTTATCCAAAGCGACTTACAAAAGTGCATTGGGGTGATTGGGGGATTGGTGGAACAGGGTGTGCTTACTCGGACCGAGCAGTTGGAGGCTGTTCCTCTTTCTAGTTCCTCAATAGAAGCAGAGAGTGGTCCAAGTGCTGAGACACTCTCAGATGCTGGGAAAGTTTACCAGACAGGTGAGCGAGCAAAGACCCCGTTTACCCTGCCTAGGTATGATCCTTCCCCACAGAGCAGTGCTGGCAATACTGAGGCACGGCTTTAAGTCCGTCTGACTCGGCTGCAACTGGAAGCGTGTGAACGGGAGACGCACTCCCAGCTCCAGCACCAGTTGGAAATCAGAAAAGCTGAACTTCAGGCTGAGACGGAGAGGGCAGTGAGACTGACACAACTTGAGCTTGAGGCTTCTAACAAGGGGCAAAGAGTGCTCCAAGAGACTTGGGTATGTCACCACCTTCCACCACTTCCACCAGCTCACCTAAAATAGCAATTGCACATTAATAAGCATGTGGCCTTAATACCTGTGTAACCCACACTCTGCCGCATCCACTCCGCCCGCCGTTACTCTGCGTTGTGTTTAGGCGTTAATGTTGTCGGCGAGGGGAAGTGTGTCTCCCGAAAGAATCACGGGCAGAGAAGTCGACCGTTAATGGTAAAGGCCGTTTATTAATCGTAGCACCACCACAGTAACCTCGTCAGCCTGTAGAATTAACAGCGTACATTGAACGCATCAGTACAGTACACAGGGCACGTCAACAACAGCTAGCACCCGGTAGCTAACATAATTAGCAACCACAAATCAAAGCAAGACACACAGAGCTTGCTCAGGATAACGTAATTAAAATATATCCTCCCGTATCACACTACTACAACACGGAGAACGTAACATCTCCCTCGCAGAGTTTAAGCAGCATTCCCCACAAAAGCACAATATAATTTAAGGAGCAACATTCCACCATGACCTACCTGTAGAATTAACAGCGTACATTGAACGCAACACGGCGTCTCCTGCGTAACGCACGTCAATTCTACAGGCAGTGGGAATAGACAAATAAGATAAAAAAAATTAAATAATTAGATATTTAGTACTCTGTACATAACAGTGCACAACAGCACAACACATACACCATGTTACACCTGTATTTCGGGATAAGGAAGTTGATGCCTATTTCAATGTTTTTGAGAGGATAGCGTTTGCTTTACAATGGCCCCCTGAAGTATGGACGCTTCTGCTCCAGTGTAAAATGCACGGTAAAGCTGAGGATGCTATAGCTGCACTTCCTGTTGAAGATGGCTTACATTATGAAACTGTCAAACAGGCTATCTTATGAGCTTATGAACTTGTGCCTGAAGCGTACCGACAGAAGTTCAGAGGTCACAAGAAAGCTTCTGCTCTTATGTTGTGTTTGCCCGTGAGAAGGGAACTCTATTTGATGAATGGTGTGCAACGTGTAAAGTTAGTGATTGCAATGCATTAAGAGAACTGATCCTATTGGAAGACTTTAAGAAGTGTTTATCTGAGCACATTGTGGTGTACCTGAATGAACAGAAGGTGAACACCCTTTCTGCTGCCGCTGTGCTGGCTGATGAGTATGTGTTAACTCATAAATCTGCTTTCTCTCCAAGTCTCTGCTGTTTCATGTCCCTCCTCTCCTCCCAGATCCTCTAATCCACGTGGGCCCAAAGAGGAAAAGGAATGTTATTACTGTCACTAGGTCGGCCATGTCATTGCAAATTGCTTGACACTAAAACGCAGAGAGCAGTCCTCCCACCATTCTCAAGCAAAAGGGGTAGGATTGATTAAAGCAGATAGTGGTGTGAACATTGACTCATCTGATCAGAAAATTGATGACTGTTTTAAGCCATTCCTGTTTGATGCCTTTGTGTCACTGACTGGTGAGTCAGATGATTAAAAAAAACCCATACAGGCTTTGAGAGATACTGCATGCTCTCAATCTGTTATTCTAGCATCAGCTCTGTCGTTTTCCGATAACTCTATTTGTCATTACAGTTCAGTTATTAGAGGATTTGAAATGGGATACATGCCAAGGCCAGTGCACCGTGTCCATATTCAGTCCTCCCTTGTTACTGGATTCTTCCCAGTAGCGGTTTGTGCTGAACTGCCAGTCCCCAGTATCATACTCCTGATGGGGAACGATATCACAGGAGGCAAGGTAACTCCCACACTAGAAGTCCTAGATCAACCCACAGTGTGATGGGATCGAGACACATGTTTGATAGTGTTAAGACTTTGTTAAGTCACGCTCTTGTGCTTGCAGCCCCTGATTTTTCTACACTGTTTAAGCTCGAGGTAGATGCCAGTGCAGTGGGCGCTGGTGCAGTCCTGTTACAGAAAGGGAGGATGGTTTTGATCATCCTGTTGCTTACTTTGCCCGCAAGTTCAACAGACACCAGGCAAATGATTCCACCATTGAGAAAGAAACCTTGCTCTGTTGTTAGCGCTACAACACTTTGAGGTCTATGGTGGGTCTACTTCTCTACCTAATCCCCTTGTTTTTCTGTCTCGCATGTTTAATCACAATTAGCGACTCATGCAGTGGGCCCTGTTGGTACAGGATTTTAACCTCGACATTCAACATAAAAAAGGGTCTGACAATGTGTTAGCTGATGCCTTGTCTAGGTGTTCCTTTTTTTTCTTTTTCCAAGAGCTAAATAGCGGTAATTTATTTGAGGTTACTTTGTGTTTTAGTTATTTGTCAGCACCTGTACAGCCTCTGTTATGTTTCCTTGTGCAAGTGCACCCTCCTTATTTAATTAAATGCCTGATTTTACCCTAAACCTGTCCAGTTGTCCCATTCCACCTCATTTCTAATTCCTAATCACATGTTACTGCTCTCAAAAACGAGCCGGGTCGTAACACTAAATACGGCGACCGCTGGCCGCAGTCTGATGCGAAGTGGTGTGAACAGACGTTTGCTGATGTTTGCTTCATCTGGCACATTAGCTTCATATATAAAATCCTCTGAGGCTGGAAGTTTGTGTAAAACACTGTGCTCCACTGTGCAGCCACGAACAGCCACTTGTCCCTCCACGTTGACATAATACTGCTCTACCTCCCTCGCCTGCACTCTCGCATTTTATAGGGACAAGGTGGAGCTCTCGAAGTAAACTTACTGGTGGGGTGGTAACATTCGTGGTGAAATGCACATGCTGCCGTCATAAGCACAGGGAATTCAACATTGCATATTTTATCGCCTATACTTACACTAAGGGGGACCACGAAAAAAGGACTGAGTATTCTTTTTCCAAACTTTGGTGACTGGTAGGGCCTCCAGAGTCCCAAATATAAGTATTGAAATGGTTAAAAAGTTGATTTTGCATAATATGTCCCCTTTAATTCAAGTTCTCTCAATACATGTATGTATATGCAGGGGGAAGGCGCTTCTGCAGCTGCAGAATTCACTTCTGCAGATGAGGAGACTGTGTCACTGGACTCCAGAAGGCTTGAGATATGTCAATGTTATGAAAATATCCTGCTTATTTAGTCCATAACGGATATGAAGTGAGTGATGTGGTGCTTATTGAAAACATGTGTAACAGGACCCAGATGCTGCACTGTCTCCTCAGCAGCCTGGTAACATTGTGAGTATTGGCCAAAGTAAATCTACATTATGCACAAATCCTGCTGTGCTAATTGACATTTCTTTTACAGACGTCACAGACTGTCAAAAAACTATATGTAAAGCACCTGGAGAGACAGATAGAGCTGGCAGATGTTAAAAGTACAATCAAGAAGAGAAAGCTCTAAGAAATGGAGCTGGATCTTGAGATTAAATGCCGGACACTCAGGAAACCGGACCTGGAAATCCAGAAACTAGAAAGAGAAGTGAGTATTTCAGTGCTCACAGTAAGCATACCTGCAATACAGTGTTTAATCTTTGTTGCTTTTGCTCTCTCTACTCCAGGATCCAAGCAACCAAGACAAATGACGACCGCCAAATAAAAGAAAATCACCTAGAAAACATTGTGGTGTCCTCCCTTTTTCATGAATGTAAAATAGAATGTAAAAGAGAATGCATAAATGCTCGTCTGAGGATTAGGGCTTCCTCATCCAGTACATCCTCCAAAAAAGGGCAAGCCATTATGAAGAGGGAACAGGTGAATGGGAGTTGGACCTATATATAATATATTGCCCTTGTCACAGATTTCATTGAAAACACAACTTCATCAGCTGTGTTTTGTAATCTCAATTACTGCAATAAAACACATATTTATGAAACCTCTGAAGGCAATTTGACAAGCAGCCTTCATTAGCATAGCAATATAACACTTGGCAATATAGCAATATAATACTTGGCCGGAGTAATAATACTACCACTTAAAAAAATAAAAGGACTGTTGCAATTACAAACAGCCAACAGAGTTAAATGAAATGAGAAATGACTTTGTAAGTAATATTTTAATACAGGATAATTAAAACGATGCAACATACCTAGAAAGACCAGGGACATGCTGTAAAACCCATTAATTCCACACGGGATTGATGGTGGAAATACAGGTGAATCACTAGGATTAATCTTAGCCTGGCTGTTAGCCTGGTCTGGAGCCGGCTAGCTGCAGAGTATAAATCACCATAGTAACTTGGCCGGGTTAAGTTTGAGCTGCTTTCATGCAACCGACTTGAGGCTAAATTCAGCCAGGATAACCAACATATCTAGGCTTAATCCCTTATCTTGGTTTTGTGCAAAGACAATTAAAGACAAACAAGTTATCAAGTGTGTTTGTTTTCGGTCACATGACGCCGGCTCTTTGAATCATGTGACACAGTAAAGTCTCCGCCTCCACGTCACATCTGACGTCACAACAGCACAAACAAATCAAATCAAATCTAATACAACATTTAAAGGTGACTTAAGTCCACTGGTCAGCAACTGGCGGTGCATGGGCCAAAACTGTCCCTCCAGTATTAATATCCGGCCCTGTAGATGAATTTAAAACAGAACATCTCTTCTCTTCACTCTTCATGCAAAATTCAGAGCCTATTATTCATGAAAAAGAAAAATGATCTGAGTTACATGGACAGGACTGTAGCAGCTGTCTAACTCCAGCAGGGGTCAGTGTCGCAACATTATGGATTCAAACTGCTGTTAAAGCCCATAGAAGAAGGGAATTTACCCATCTTGGGATCAATGAAGTCTAATATAATCCAATCTAATCCTGGAAGAATTCTTCTGTAAACATCCCTCGTATCCATAAATGTCACCTGTTAAACGATGTAATGACCTGATTTCAGGACGTGTGATAAAGATGAACGGATGATGACGATGATGGTGAATGAATGAATGTATGATGAAGATGAACTGGAGCAAACGTAAACTCTTCCTGTTCCTGTCGTGACCTCGCAGACATTTAATCGCGTTAAAAGCTTCCAGATCTGTCCGTCGTTTGTGACGCTCTGAGTGCTCATTGTGTTTGACCCCGGAAACAAATATTCATTTATTTTTTTCAAAGCTGAATTCCAATTTTTTTGATGGAAAACTTATCAAAATCACGACAAATAATTTTCTGTTTACATATTTTATAAACGCTGTCATCAGAGAGGTAGTTTGACAGCACATTAGCCTAGCTTAGCTTAGCTTAGCATGATGACATGAAGCAGTAGGAAAATCAGTTTGCCCAAAGTCCGACTTTATGCTTGAATGTTAGCGATAGCATGTTAGTGTATTACTTCATACGGAGACGTGTTCCAACGTGAATGCACCAAAAGTCAGACAGCAAACAAAATGGTGGACAGTGACGTGTTATTATCATGTGACAGGAAACAGTTGAGCTGATTGGACCGGACGTGTCCTCCTCGTCACAAGCTTTCTTCAGCGTCTCCAGTGAGAATTGTCCTCGTCTCATCTCCACCCCCAGCTCCTCCCCTGGGTCTCAGATGGTGAGTTGTTATCATATATCATACGAAAGGATGTGTGTGCGGTGGTCTCTGGTCATCGTGAGGATCACCTGTCACTGATCAGGTGATCAAAGGCTCTTGTGGGATGAGCCGCGCCGGGGTCGAGTGGGTTGTTGTGGTGTCGTGATGTGTCACCACCGTAGTGCCTCCTGGTGCGGCACTAGTCCGGGCACATCCGGTTGCGTACATTCAACCGCAGAAGAAGAAGAACTACTCTCGTTGTAGCTGCTGAGATGCAGAGCATCCACCGTGCCAGAGGGGGAGCTGTGTATCTGAGAGCTGGCCTATCTATTACGTCACTTCCAGGTACCTGGCCAATCACAGGACAGTGGGAAAGCTCTCGTTGGCTGGCCAATCACAACACAATCCACGTTCTAGGGATGTGGTTTTGGTCTGAAACAGCGCGGCTGACGAGAGCGTCAGCGAGGAGATATTTTGATCGGCTCGTTTGCAGCAATTAGGAGGTTTTTAATCATGAAAACAAGTTCATATATGTAAGTAGACCTCCATAACTAACACATATGTGTGATACAAGCATTCTATGTCACCTTTAACATTACATTACATGTCATTTAGCAGACGCTTTTATCCAAAGCGACTTACAATGGAACTGAGTACAATCAGCCAGGGGTGGAGTCGAACTTGCGACCATTGCGATTGGTACCGGTCTTTACCACTGAGCCACTCCACCCCCCACTTAAGTGTTACCATAGCCGCTTTAGCATTTAAATTTTTTCATTCTTATTTAAGAGAGAGACCGAAAAGTCACGTGTGAAGATCCTCAGTCAGTTTTTAAGTTACTACGTCAACACATTATCCATAAAGTCAACGTAAATGTTCACGTATACCAGTGGTTCTTAATCATTTTCTGTCACGCCCCCCAGAGGACAGAAATGTTTTCACGCCCCCCGACACCTCACCACTATTTGAGTACTGACGTATATGCAGATGACGTCTAATTATACTTTACTTGTCCCCAAAAATGACTAAAAACATGAGCCATGTCCTGGGTTGACATCAGCTCACATGTTAAAGACCAGGAGAGCTGCACACAGGAAATGAAGGCAGTGAGGCATATACACACAGCAAATTTATTAAACTGATGATTAAATCTGGATTAAGACACGGTCGAGTGCTTCTGTCTGGATTGGGGTGGAGTGGCTCAGTGGTTAAGACCAGTACCCTATGTGTGAAAAACATCATGGTTGCAATGGTCGCAAGTTCAATTCCACCCCTCGCTGACTGTACTCAATTCCAATATAAGTCGCGTCTGCTAAATGACATGTAATGATTCCACCGGACGCTGCTGCGTGTATTTAAACGACAGCTGATTAACGTGACATGATCTACACGTGTAACCTTGATGTGTGTGGAGTCTCCCTGTGTGCTGCATGACAACAGCAGCTTCCAGTGTGCAGGAGGACATAACCGAGGTTCAGACTGTAAAGCAGGAAAACCCGACCCAGACTCAAAGGTTCAGAAAAGGTTTACGATTTTTATGAAAAGTTTACACAGGAATTATTTAAAAGACTGTGGCAATGTGGTGTGGTTACAGGACAGGGAGGAGCGGCTCAGCCAGTGATCAGACAACTGGACAGAATCAGGAAATCAGTCAGCTATATATGCACACTTGTAACCTGGTTCTGGTCTCTTGCAGTAGGCTGGGTCCAGAGAGAGGAGGAAAGCGAAGCTGAAGGGCTGGAGCGGCGCAGGTCACATCCTCAGGTGTTTTGTCCTTCCATGGCCCTGTTCAGGTGCCAGATGTCAGCTACACCGCTCACGGCTTGTTCAGATGGAGGGAAGAGTCAGCTTGCTATGAAAATAGTCCTTTTTTCTAAAATAAATTTTATTTCTAAATATATTTTACAAAACACCACCTACTGCAAGAGACCGGGACCAGGTTAAAAGTGTGCTTATATAGCTGTCTGATCACCGGCTAAGCCACTCCTCCCTCTCCTCCAGCAGCCGGCACTCTAACCACACCCCACTGCCACAAAGACAAAGTCGAAGCCAAAGAATAACTACTAAAATGTCTTATCTTGTAGGAATAGCTACTAAAAATAACATCAAAATGTGTCTTTTATATTGTAGTAATAGCTACTAAAATGAAAGATAACGTAAAAACAGGTATTTTATTTTGAAGGTATGGCCACTGAAAGGACATATGTGCATATATACAGTATATGTGTGTATGTATATATAAAAACGTATTTATTTTACAAAAGTAATGAGTAAAATTTGGAATATAACACATTATTTTAGTTGTATTTCACCTGTAGTGACAGGTGAAAACTTGAATTTTCATGATTTATTTATTTATTTATATGAATTATTTCGTAACTTTTCCTTTAATTAATCATGTTTATGATGATAATAAAACACAGGACAAAGTTTTCAGGCAAATAAAAATACTATTATTAAGTAACACAGACATATTGTTTACATTTTTTTGTTTTATTGAGCTTCTTCTCTCACTTACTAACTGACCTGCCTTAGAGAAAATCGTTTCTCAGGTATGTTGCAATTACTGTCAGAAAAATAAAAATATTTGTATTAAGTAACTCAGAAATGTTTATAGAAAACTTAAAACTTAAATTTCCCTTTTGGGGTGGTAATCTGCATTTGCAATTAACAACATCGAAACATCGCAGATTGCAGTGGTTTGATTTACAGCTGTAAAAAACCTCCAAACAGCGCTCCTCTTCCGCTCTGCCATCATGCAGCCACAACAGTGCGCTGCTCGCTTCGCAATGAGTGAGTGAGTGTTGCAGTGGAGGGGGGAGGGGGTTGTCAGCGGAGTAAAGAAGAGTGGTTGGTCACTCTGTAAATGCCTGGAGTTGTACTTAAGACTCGACCTCATCACACAAGTATCGACCAATACCCAATACAACGTTAGTATCGTTACTTTCGATATTTTTGATCGATCCACCCAGCCCTAATAGTGACATCATTAATCACCTCATCATTGAGCAGGACTCGGTTTAGTAAAGGTTTGATCTGTGGTTGTTTGTCAGGTGGGTGCTTGTTTTTGTCCTGATGTGGTGAATTCTGACTCTCAGCTGCTCTGGCTCGCTGCTCCTCTTGCAGCTGAAGCCGTTAATTATGGCCGATGGTTCACAGTTTGGATAGCAGTGCTTTGGCAACGCCAACGTCCCAGCTGTCAGTTTAATCACAGAGCAGCGACGCCACCGTCCACCACGCTGTAAAAAATATCAATAACAAAAAGTCAGTGTTGCTGCTGCTGATGTTTAATTTATGTGTATTGTAGCTTTTTATACAATCTGTGCTAACAGAATTGTACAGAATGTCGAGTCATTAGACATCACAAACTCTTACATACCGGGTCTTTAATAAAAACTCACCTAATAAAATCCACATGAGTTTCAGTCTCTGATGTTATCGCAGACAGACTTTTCCAACAGGAAACTGAAGTTTGTAAACCACTCACTGTCCGACACCAACGTCCAACACAGGAGCTGCTGGTCCTCTGCTGCCTCGTGTGGTCACTTTGTGTCACTGAGGTAAATCTGAACAAAGGATTTCAAATGCAGAATTTGACACACTAAGACTTGTGAACTTAGTGATGGAGGCAGCAATGGATCAACAACTCCTGTGTGTGTGTGATGTTAAAATCACTGATTTTCTCTATGAGGTTTGGTGTGGGAGAGTGAGTGGTTTACAAACTTCAGTTTCCTGTTGGAAAAGTCTGTCTCACAGTGAGATAAAGACGTGAACATGTTCATTCTGGGCACAGGCGGCACTAGTTGTCAGTACCTCCTAAAATCAAAATTAAAAATATGTTAATCATGGTGACTGACAAACTGGTGCGTGTGTGTTTCTGTCTGCAGCTGTTGCTCGATGTCCAGATTCGATTCTAAAAGATACTAAAATTAGCTCAGGACATTGTGTGAAATCCCACTGTGGCTCTTAATTTTCAGCGAATCCTGTTTGCTTTTGTAAATTGCTGTTGCTTCTCAAAAACCGCCTGTTGTTCCTGGTGGGCTGAACATGCACTCACACACACACACACACAGGAATATGTCTAAAGCTCAACGGCTCATTAATGCTCCATTTCTGTCCGTACTGATTTGATGTGTGTCGCTCGCTGCAGAACAGTCACAGCAAATCTGACATGCTGTCCCTGAGAGGGTTAGAAATAGCTTCTCATTAATTTTAACACACACACACACTCAGGTGAGTGTAACACCTCACACTACAATTACAAATAAGGGAAGATACTAGTTGATAAGGGGCCACACGGTGGAGTAGTGGTTAGCACTCTCGCCTTGCAGCCCCGGTTGCAACAAGGGCCTTTCTGCATGGAGTTTGCATGTTCTCCCCGCGTGTCTCTGGGTTCTCCAGCTTCCTCCCACAGTCCAAAAACATTTTAGATATTAGGGATTAGGTAAATTGGACACTCTAAATCGACCATAGGAGTGAGTGTGAGAGTGAATGGTTGAGATTGGCACAGCACCCCCTGCGACCCTCTGGTGGACCCTCTGGTGGAGGATAAAGTGGTAGATGATGACTAACTAGTTGATATAAAGGTAAGAAACTAGCTGCTAGTTGTTCAGAAGCCAAAAATGTAGCTCCCAGTTGCTAAGAAGCTAAAAAAAAAAAACTAGCTGCTACTCAATAAATGATAAGGGGAGATGGCACCGCGTGTGTGGTAGCCAATAGCAGTAGCTCCGGGCGTCTCTCTGTGTTTTGTTGTGTTTTTGTTCGTATTTCGTGTTTTTCTTCACACTAGTCACTGTCGGAAGGGTACACCTATGGATGTACTACTCCTGAGACTATGCATTTTTCTTTTTCTCGGTTTTGGACTGTTTAACCCGGTTTCGGCGGACCTGTACAACCAAGGCTCCATTATTCTCACCAGAGAGCAGCTGGTAGCATGGCGCTACACGCAGGTACTCCCCGAGGAAAGACCGGAGATCCCCGCGGAGTTAAGAAGGAAGAGACGGAGCTGCAGAGCTGGAACAAAGCGCCGGAAGAGGAAGAAACGGTACAAACCATTCATACCATCAGTCATCATGAGGAACGTGAGATCTCTACCCAACAAGATGGAGGAGCTAACGGCACTAATCAGGCTGCAGAGGGAGTATCGGGAGTGTAGCACTATGTGCTTCACAGAGACCTGTCTGAACTCACGCCGGACACGCATGTCATGCTGGAGGGATTTCAACTCGTGAGAGTGGACAGGAAAGCGAAGGAGAGTGGTAAGAGGAAAGGGGGGGGGCATTGCGATGTTCCTGAACGATAGGTGGTGCAACCCGGGACACATCAGGGTTAAGGAGCAGTACTGCAGTAGGGACATTGAGCTGCTAGCTGTCAGCATTCGGCCATATTACCTTCCGAGGGAATTCTTGCATTTTATCGCAATAACTGTGTACAAATCTGGGGACAATGAGGCGAGTGCAGAGGGGGCTGAAAAAGGGGATTAGGAGAGGCAAAGACAGCTACAAGAGGAAGCTGGATGAGCGGTTGAAGGGGAGCAATGCCAGGGAGGTCTGGAGAGGCCTAAAAAACATCTCTGGCCACTCCAAGGACAGTGGGAGGGCCCCTGAATCAGGTGACCTGGTCCGGGCGAACGAGCTGAACGTCTCCCTCCCCCTCCTCCTCCTCCTCCTCCCCCCTTCTCTCCAGCAGCGGTCCTGGCCTGCCCCACCATACCATCCAATAACTTCACCATCCTCACTCCAAGTCTCCCCCCTCCTCCCCCTCACCCATCAGGAGTCTACTATCGACCCCACCCCCAGCCTCGTCATAACAGCAGACCAGGTGAGGAGGGAGCTAAGGAAGACCAAGGCGAGGAGGGCTACTGGCCCTGACGGCATCAACTCCAGACTCCAGATCAGCTCTGCGGTGTTTCTGCACATCTTCAACCTGAGCCTCAGTCTGGAGAGAGTTCCGCTCCTGTGGAAAACATCGTGTGTGGTTCCGGTTTCAAAGACTGCACACCCCAGGGAGCCTAACCACTTCAGGCCAGTACCCCTAACCTCCCACCTGATGAAGACCATGGAGAAGGTCATACTCTCCCTTCTGCATCACATCGTGAACAGTGAGATGGACCCCCTTCAGTTTGCGTATCGGCCTGCCATCGGTGTAGATGATGCTGTCATCTACCTGCTGCACAGGTCTCTGACACACTTGGAGAGTGCCGGGAGCTCTGTGAAAGTCATGTTCTTTGATTTCTCCAGTGCGTTCAACACAATCCAGCCAGTGCTCCTCAGGGGGAGGCTGGAAGCAGCGGGAGTACACTGTCACCTGGCTGCATGGACCATCGATTACCTCACAGACAGACCGCAGTATGTGAGGCTTCGTGACTGTGTGTCTGATTTGGTAGTATGCAGCACAGGGGCCCCGCAGGGTACGGTGCTCGCTCCCTTCCTCTTCACACTGTACACCTCAGACTTCAGCCACAACACTGACATCTGCCACCTCCAGAAGTTCTCCGACGACACAGCCATCGTTGGACGCGTGTCCGAGGGGGGCGACCTGGAATACAGAGAGGCCATCGGCGACTTCGTCGTCTCGTGTGAGCTGAACCATCTGCGTATCAACGCCAGCAAGACGAAGGAGGTGGTGATCGACTTCAACAGGAAGGCTCCCACAACTGCACCGGTGAACATCCAGGGTTTAGACATCGAGAAGGTGGAGCAGTACAAATATCTGGGTGTTCACTTCAACAATAAACTGAACTGGACTCATAACACTGATGCCCTGTACAAGGGGGGCCAAAGTAGTCTCCATTTGCTGAGGAGACTGAGGTCCTTTGGCGTATGCAGGGCACAACTGAGGACCTTTTATGACTCTGTGGGGGCAGAATAGCTGGCTCAGTCCTGGACTGCTCTCTGGACTCCATCGAGGAGGTGGATGAAAGATGGATGATATCCAAACTCGTTCATTCCAACCGCAGTCAGACTGTACAATAATAAACTGTGTTAACTGCTGTTTTAACTACCTCTACCTAAAGTGCAATTTAATTCCGTACAATAGTCAAATTCGGTGCAATAATTAGCAGCATAAGCCACTTTTGTAAATATAATTTTCTGTACAGTATAGTGTTGATGTAAATTGCAGTTCTCATTTTATTTTAATTTATTTATTCTATCTTATTTTAATATTTGTTTCTTTAGGTAATCTATGCCATTCTGTTCTGTTCTGTCCTTTGTAACATGTATGCTACTGCACCAGTGACCTAACCCCGTTGTGGGATCAATTACATCAAGTACAATCTAATCTAATCTAATAAGAAGCTAAGAAACTAGTTACTAGATGTTATAAAGCCTAGAAAGTAGCTCCCAGTTGCTAAGAGGCTATTACAAAACTAGCTGTTATTCAATAAGAAGCTAAGAAACTAGCTGCTAGTTGTTCAGGAGCCAAGAAAGTAGCTTCCAGTTGCTCAGAAGCTAAGAAACTAGTTGCAACTTGTTAAGAATCCAAAAAAGTAGCTCCCAGTTGCTGAGAAACTAAGAAACTAGCTGTTAGTAAGAGGCCAAAACAAGTAGTTCCCAACTGCTACAACTAGCTGCTAGTCAATAAGAAGTTATCTGCTAGCTGCTCGTGGCTAAGTAAATATAAATTAAATGATGTTCCCTGTCACCAGCAAGTAGCGCTGTGACTGTGAGTGAATGTTAGCGAGCACAGACGTGGTGATGATGTCACAGGAAGTGTCAGTGTGTGACAAACAAGGTTCAGTAGCTCAGCAGCCTCCACCTAGAAAATGTGTGCAAGAACAAAAAGCTGTTAAATGTTTAATTTGGATTTGTTGTTCAGGTCTCATAATCATAATGAGAGACAAACTGGTCCAGAACCATGTCTTTGTCCAGCTTTCTGACGCGGATGGGTCCAGATCTGTGTCTGTGTAATAATGAACCTTTATTTAACTGAAGCTTCTCATCACATGAAAACAGACTTGGACCTGGACCTGGACCTCAGAGACAGTATGGTAATCTTCGCTGTTAATAACAAATGTAGGACAGCAGGTGGCGCTGTAGTCCCTGGATGTAAATGTGTTGTTTGGTTGACATTAGCTAGCAGTTCTCTGTCTGTTTGATTTTTTTAATCGTAAACTTTGCAGCGGTGATGTAATGTAATATATAAATATTTAAGCTTCAGATGAAGTCTTTTTACAACAACATCCTCTCTCTTCACTGCCGTCCTGACAAGGAAGGACACGTTTTTCCTCCCTGTGTGCAACGCTCCAGTCGTCCCTCATTTCCTGTCATCTCTGCATTGAAACGTCAAATTATGCCTCATTGCGTGGGGGAAATTGATGATCTTTTGCGCTCTGCCCTGTGGATGCGACGCCGATGCCACAAGCATTTGGACAAAAACTTCTTTGTTTGACTGATGGAGACAAAGATAGTGTGAGCAGAGTTTAATGAGGTGTCAGGGAGAAAGTAAATGAAGAGGTCCCTTTCATCAGCAACTGTCTTTCACATTAACATTAGAATTTTATAATTCATAATCAGTGTTTATGCTTTAAACTTGAATTTATGTGGAACCTAATAAACATTGTTTGCTGTTTTAAAAGACATATTTTTATAACCTTAACCATCTTGGGAGGTTAAAGTTTAAGGAAGAAGGAACATGTTCACGTCTTTATCTCACTGTGAGCCAGACTTTTCCAACAGGAAACTTCTCAACAGGAAAAGTTTGTATACCACTCACTCTCCCACACAAAACCTCATAGAGAAAATCAGTGATTTTAACATCACACACACATCTACTGCTGCCTCGTGTGGTCACTTTGTGTAACTGATGTAAATCTGAACTTGAAGATTTTCAAATGTAGAATTGACAAAATAAGACATTTGAACTCAGTGATGGAGGCAGCAGTGGATCAACAACTCCTGTGTGATGTTAAAATCACTGATTTTCTCTCTGGACTTTGGTGTGGGAGAGTGAGTGGTTTACAAACTTCAGTTTCCTGTTGGAAAAGTCTGGCTCACAGTGAGATAAAGACATTGTGGATTATATTATTCAGATTATCAGAGGCTAAATCTGGTTCTGTATAAACTGTACTTCCACACCTGGTTGTGTGGAAACATTTTTACTGAACCTTGTTTCCCATGAATCAGCAGCAGAAAAGAGAAGCATCTTCAGAGGAGAAGCAGCAGACGAGCGCAGGGTAAAAATAGACTGAATAGCAATGAGGCAACTTTTCCTCTCGCCTGCAGCTCAGCGTGAGTCAAAGTGAGCTTTGTTCCTGCAACCAGTGATCCTCAAGGTTTGGGTGACAATTTGATCCTGCTGCTGCTGCTGTTTCTACTATGCTGCTTGTGCAGCGGGTCACAGTTTTGTGTGTGTGTTCCATCCGTGTGAATCCTGTTTCCGAGGGGCGGTAACATATTGTGTCACTTCCTGTGCTTCCACTGGTGTTCCGCTGTGTGTCTCCTGCGCTCTCTGCAGTTTTATATCTACTGCAACTATCGTTTCACTGAACAAACACTCGTTTTATTACTAATACTAGTACTAAGACTAATACTTTCACCTGCTACTTTTGCTTAAACTCTATCGTTTACGTAGATCACGTACGGTGTTTCTTTCTTTGCTAGCGTAAAGTTAGCTTAGCAGCGATGGCTTCTCTCTCTCCCTCTCCTTCTCCTGCTCTGTCCTGTGTTGTGTGTCACATGTTTAGTTACTCCTCTGCCTCCTTTAGCGATAAAATTACTTGTAAAAAATGTAGCTTGCTGGCTAGGGTGGAGGCGAGGCTTAGTGAAGTAGAAACTCGGCTCTGCACCATAGAAGCTAAATCAGTTAGCCAGTCCCCAGTAGTCGGTGCGGACCACATAGCATTAGCTCCCCCAGCAGCTCCCGTGCAGCCGGGAGACAAACAGGGCAGCTGGGTGACTGTCCGCAGTAAGAGGCGTAGTGTTAAGCCTAAGAGTCCTGTCCACCACCAACCTGACTCCATCCTGAGGAATGTGAAAATAGCGACGCCAGCGACCACAGTCAGGTGTTTTCCCGGGGCCAGAGCGGGCGACATAGAGTCTTATCTGAAACTGCTGGCTACAGATAATCGTAAATTCAGTAAAGTTATTATTCACGTCGGCAGTAATGACACCCGATTACGCCAATCGGAGGTCACTAAAGTTAATGTTAAGTCTGTGTGTAGGTACGCACAATCTATGTCTGACAACGTAATCTTCTCTGGTCCTTTGCCCAATGTGACAAGTGATGACATGTATAGCCGCATGTCGTCATTCAATCGCTGGCTGTCGAGGTGGTGTCCAGAAAACAACATTGGGTTTTTAGATAACTGGCAAAACTTCTGGGGGAAACTCCTTCTGGTCTCATGAGGAGAGACGGCGTCCATCCCACTTTGGATGGAGCAGCTCTCTTATCTAGCAGTTTAGGGCATTTTATTAGAAACCCATGACAATCCAGAACTGAGACCAGGACACAGAGTTGCAGTCTTTCATGCTTCTCTGTGCTTCTTTTCGAGCAGTCACCTATTAAAAACCCCATAGAGACTGTCTGCCCCTCGACCTACTAAAGTAAAAACTAAAGCAAATAAAGTAAATAAACCAATAACAAACAGAAGAGGAGTTATAATAATAATAATAATAATACATTTAATTTAAAAGCGCCTTTCAGGTCACTCAAGGACACTTTACAACACGATAAAATTAAAATCACACAATTTCGTAAAAAAAAAAACAAAAAAGGAGCACATTCTAACTTAATAAAGATTAATACCAACAATAAAATAGAGTCAAATAATACCACTTTCAAATGTGGACTATTAAATATAAGGTCTCTCTCCTCAAAATCTGTTTTAATAAATGATCTCAGTTCTGACAATTGTATTGATTTATTCTGGGTAACTGAAACTTGGTTACATGAAGACGATTACGTCAGTCTAAATGAATCAACTCCACCCATTCATGCTAATACCCATATTCCTAGAAGCTCAGGCCGAGGAGGAGGAGTAGCAGCAATTTTTAATACTAGATTATTAATCAATCCCATACCCAAACCAGGATATTCATCGTTCGAAAGCCTTATTCTTAATCTATGTCATCCTAGTTGTAAATCACAGAAACCAATTATGATAGTCACAGTTTATCGTCCACCTGCACCTTATTCAGAGTTCCTATCAGAGTTCTCTGAGTTCTTATCTGAGTTGGTGCTTAAAACAGATCAAATCATAATTGTAGGGGATTTCAACATCCATGTAGATGTTGACAGTGATAGTTTTAGCTGCGCATTTAACTCGCTGTTGGAATCAATAGGTTTTATTCAACACGTTAATAAACCAACTCATTGCCTTAATCACACCCTCGACCTTGTTTTAACTTATGGTATTGATATTGATAACTTAAACATAGTTCCTCAAAACCCTCTCCTTACTGATCATTATTTACTCACATTTAATTGTACAATGATGAACTACAATAACATAAATAAGAAATACAGCTACAGCCGGTGCCTGTCTGATAATAATATTAATACATTCAAAGAGACAGTGCAACCTTTATTTAACTCGGTGCCATATGTCAGTACATCTGAAGGTATCTTTTGTGATTTTACTCCCGTCCTCATAGATAGTAGCCATAGTACAGCAGCCTCACTGCGTACTACATTAGATTGTGTTGCCCCTCTGAAAGTGGTGAATCAGATGAGACGAGCACCATGGTTTAACTCCAATACTCGTGCTCTTAAACAGACGTTACGTAGATTAGAAAGAAAATGGCGTTCCAGTAACCTAGAGGAACTTCATATAGCCTGGAAAGACGGTTTTGTAGCTTACAAAAAAGCCCTACACAAAGCTAGAGTTGCCTATTATTATTCTCTACTTGAAGAAAATAAGAATAATCATAGATTTCTTTTCAGCACTGCAGCCAGGCTGACACAGAGCCACAGCTCCACTGAACCATCTATTCCTTTAACACTGAGCAGTGATGACTTTTGAACTTTTTTGTGAATAAAATAACATCAATTAGAGAAAAAATTCATCATCTCCTCCTTCATATTGGGACTGACTCATCTTCTAGCACATGAGCTTTAGAAGCACCAGGTGCACAGGTAGACAGTTTCTCCCCTATAGATCTCCCTGAGTTAACATCATTAGTTTCATCATCTAAGCCATCAACCTGTCAGTTAGATCCTATCCCCACCAAACTGTTTAAAGATGTGTTTCCTTTAATTAACAACTCTATATTAACTCAAATTGAGCTATCCTTATAAACTGGATATGTGCCCCAAACGTTTAAAGTAACAGTTATTAAACCCCTTCTAAAAAAAGCGACCCTTGACCCAGATATTTTAGCTAATTACCGACCTATATCTAATCTTCCCTTTGTCTCTAAAATCTTAGAAAAGGCAGTTGCCAATCAATTATGTGAATATTTGCGCATTAATGGCCTGTTTGAAGATTTTCAGTCAGGTTTTAGATTAAACCATAGCACAGAAACAGCACTAGTTAAAGTTAGTAATGATCTTCTCTTGGCGTCAGATAATGGTCTAGTTTCTTTAGTCCTGTTAGATCTTAGTGCTGCATCTGACACCATTGATCATGATATTCTACTGCAGAGATAGGAGCAGACTCTTGGTATCACAGGTGCTGCCCTCTGCTGGTTTAAATCAAACTTATCTGATAGATTCCAGTTTGTTCACATTAATGATAAAGCCTCACTACAAACAAAAGTTAATTGTGGAGTTCCACAAGGCTCAGTGCTTGGGCCTATACTTTTTACCTTATATATGCTTCCTCTAGGGAACATTATTAGAAAGCATAACATACACTTTCATTGTTATGCAGATGAAACACAGCTATATCTATCTATCTAAATAAATCAGGTTGTTCAACTCCAGGAATGTCTCAGAGACATTAAGTCCTGGATGACCTGTAACGTTCTACTTTTAAACTCAGAAAAAACTGAGGTCATTATACTCGGCCCTAAACACCTCTTTCCGATCACATTGTCACTTTAGATGACATCAGCCTGGCTTCCAGCATAAAACTAATTTCCAGAACAGCCTTCTTCCACCTGCGGAACATTATGAAAATTAGAAACATTCTGTCTTTACAGGATGTTGAAAAACTAGTTCATGCTTTTGTTACATCTAGATTAGATTACTGTAACTCCTTATTATCAGAATGTTCTAACAAGTCTGTTAGAATCCTTCAGTTAATTTAAAATGCTGCAGCACGAGTTCTGACAGGAACTAGAAAGAGAGACCATATAACTCCAGCACTTAATGGTCAGGCCCCTTGAACCTGAAAGACCTAGTCTTACCCTATCACCCTAACAGACCACTTAGGTCACAAAATACAGGTTTACTTGTGGTTCCCAGAGTCTGTAAGTGTAGAATGGGAGGCAGAGCCTTTAGCTACCAGGCTCCTCTCCTGTGGAACCAGCTTCCAATGATAGTTCGGGAGGCGGACACTGTCTCTGTATTTAAAGTTAAACTTAAAACTTTTCTTTTTGATAAAGCTTATAGTTAGAGCTGGTTCAGGGAAACCTGGACCATCTCTTAGTTATGCTGCTATAGAACTAAACTGCTGGGGGATTTTCCTGTGGTACACGCACATTCACTCTCTCACACTCAGGATTTGATTATGACTTTTTATATGTCATTAACCTTGTCTCTTTCTCTCCCTAGTTTGTGTCTTTCCTTCATTCCCTCTCTCTCTCTCTCTGTATTCTCATCATGCAGGTTGCAGGATCAAGATCCAGTTTTTGAGGCTACGCTTATCATCACCATTATTATTATTTTGTAATTAAAAAGTCGATATCAGTAACTGTGTAAACTTGTAACCTGATATAGTTGTTGTGTATCTGCTGCAGGTCTCCCTCTCTCTCTTCTGTCTCTCCCTCATCTCCCTCTTGTCCTTTCTCTCCCCCCATTTTCTGTCCCCCACCTCTCCACTGTCCCCCATTTTTCCTTTCACCTCAACTGGTCGAGGCAGATGACCGCACATCTCTGAGCCTGGTTCTGTCAGAGATTTCTTCCTGTTAAGAGGGAGTTTTTTTCTCTCCACTGATGCCTAGTGCTTGCTCATTGTGTGAACTGTTGGGGTTCTCTGCTCTCCTTGATGTTGCCTATGTACAGTGCCTTGAGATAATGTATGTTATGATTTGGCGCTATACAAATAAAATTGAATTGAATTGTGCTGCTGCTGTTTCTTCTGCTGTTGCTCCGGTACTGCAGCAGTTTCTACAGCAGCTGAGGATGAGTGTTTTTCCTCTGCCTTGTATTTTCCACTTCGAGTTAATCTGATTTCAATTAATCTCACTCTGACCAGATTCAACCCCCCAGTGACAGAGCGCAGACATGTGGAGGTAAAAACATCTGTGGGGACTTCTCATTTTGTTTTTGTGTATCACACCCTGTTTCATGTCTTCAGGAGACAGTCAGCTGTCAATCAGCTGTCAATCAGCTAATCAGCATCTGTCATGGCCGACTTCATGTTGCTAAAGAGATGGTAACATGGTGTCCATGCGAGACATGCACTGTCCGAGCTCAAACTCTAACTTATCTTACTTTCCTGAAAAAATGATTATATTACGTTACTGAAAAAACACTTATTTTAAGTTACTGAAATAACACTTATCTTACATTACTGAAAAAACACTTATCTTACTTGATTGAAAAAACACTTAACTTACGTTACTGAAAAACACTTATTTTAAGTTACTGAAATAACACTTATCTTACATTACTGAAAAAACACTTATCTTACTTGATTGAAAAAACACTTAACTTACGTTACTGAAAAACACTTATTTTAAGTTACTGAAATAACACTTATCTTACATTACTGAAAAAACACTTATCTTACTTGATTGAAAAAACACTTAACTTACGTTACTGAAAAACACTTATATTATGTTATTGAAAAAACACTTATCTTACGTTACTGAAAAAACACTTATATTCCGTTACTGAAAAAACACTTATCTTACGTTACTGAAAAAACCTTATCTTGCGTTACTGAAAAAACACTTATCTTACTTATAATAAATAAATAAATAAAACAATGTAGCCTTTAGGCCACACCTCCACGCCTGATGAGCAGTCATAGTGCTGCCATAGATGACGATGTATTTCAGCAACGTTAACAAGTTGACTTTATTAACTTCATTAACTTTATCATTTCATTTCAAGTCTGTAGTTTCTAAACCAGAGACAAACAAACAAACGCAATAAAAGTGTTTTTTATATTTATCGCAGCCTCAGGTCACGACATTTGTTCACTTTCCTCTGAACTGTGACTTTAATAACAGACCATAATAATAAGAGAGAAGCTGTCATCAAACTGCTTCTGCTCTGTGTGACTGTGTGAGAGAGACAGTGTGTGTGTGTGTGTGTGAGAGTGTTGGGTGTGTGTGTGTGAGAGTGTGTGTGACTGTCTCTAAACAATGACTCATTTCACTGCTGCACCAGCTGTTTCCTGTTACTTCCCATTATGAAATGACCTATAAGCCCCGCCTACTTCACCACAGCTGCTAAACTCACACTTTGATGAAGAATCCGAGAGTTCGTTTGTTGTCGTCATCACGTGACAAAAGAAACGCCCACGTTAGCTACATGCTAACAAACGTCACATTAGTGTTCAACGTCACATTTTTATGTTACAAGCTTTTTAAAATCACGGAGAAAAGGGTCATATTTTATATAGCGCCGTGTTTTTGTTTGTTTGTTGCTAACATGTTTTCTCTGTTTTTGTAACATTGAGACTTTTTCTTGTATTTTTTTCTCGATTTTTTGTCATGTATTTTAGTAACGGTTTAAAATATTTAAATAACATTTTTAATGTCATATTTTATAACATTGTGCGTTTTTGTTGCTAATGTGTTTTTGTTACACTAACCTTGGTAACAGAGTGGTGTGATTTTATCGTAACAATAGTTACATGTTTTGTCATGTTAACAACATGCATTTTATGTGACGTCTCCTGTAACATTAGTAACAGGTTTTGTAACATTAATTTTACTTTTGCAACGTCAGTGTGTATTTTGTAGCCTACAGAGAGTGATGCTTTTTTTCTAACATTAGTAACAGTTTTTTTAAATGTAAGTAACGTTGTTGATATTTTGTAATATGACATACATTTTTAACATTTATTTAGATTTTTTTTCTCATTTTAAACTGAATTTATTTATTGATCACAGTAAATAATGTTTTTTACATTACTGAAAAAAAAACTTAACTTACGTTACTGAAAAAACACTTAACTTACGTTACTGAAAACACACTTAACTTACGTTACAGAAAAAGGCTTCAAGTTTGACTGAAGACACACACACACGCACACACACGAAGACACACGCACACACACAGTAAGGTGACAAGTGACGTCAGACCGGAGACAAACCGTAGACAGACTCTTTCTGACCAGACTCGGCAAGGCCGCTGCACGAGACCGCTGACGATTACGGACGCCCTTTAAACCACTGAAGAAGAAGAAGAAGAAGAAGAGGAGGAGGAGGAGGAGGAGCATGGACGTGCAGATGTTTCTCTGATCACAGAGGTTGGTGTGAGACAAGAGGACCGGGAGTCTCAGCGCGTGTGATGATGGAGAGACACGAGACTGCAGGACTGACGAGGACCTGAACCTGGATCTTTTGCAGAGATCAGAGCATCTGTTTCTGGACCCGGATCTTAATGAGAGGACCTGGACCTGGATCTTAAACAGGGACCACTGTGCGGGGTTCTGACAACGTGTGTGTGTGAGTGTGTGCGTGCTCGCGCGCGCGTGAGTGAGTGTTGGCTCTGGACCTGCTCACATCCGGATGTGGATTTAAACCTGTGGGGTCTGGACAAACATGGGTCCAGGTGGGACGGAGTCTGGCTTTGAATTAAGTCAGTCCTGATTTTTAAAATCACATCATCATCTGAATTTCTTCTCTGACTCCGCCTGCGTCTCTGCGCCTCGCGCTCCGTGAGTGCGTGACGCGGCGGGAGCCTGATGGTGCGGACGCTCGGCGCACGGTGCTGGTTCGAGGCGCTGATTGTTTGTCTTCGGCACGGACACGTGGAAGCGGCGATGATGATGATAATGATGAGGCTTCACGGTTAATCCGGGAGATGCGTTTTCACTCGTGTCGGATTTACGGGCTGTTTCTTCAGTGGGATCTTTCGCGTGACAATGACCTCCAGCCGCAGCACGAGCGAGAAGCACGAGCACGCGCCCGTGGTTCGATGCGCACGACGACAGGACCTCGTTTCGCTCAAATCGCTGCTGAGTTGAGTCACAACCGAGAAGAAGAGGAAGAAGAAGAGGAGGAGGACACCCGGCGACTCAAGAAGTGGTGAAAGACGCGGAGTGGCGGCGCGCAGCGGCAGCGGTGATGGAGCTGTCCGAGGTCCGCTGCTCCAGCGCCAGCGAGGAGCTTTACACTATCAACAAGACCCCGAGCAGCAGCAACAACAGCAACAGCAGCAGCGGCAACAGCAGCGGCAACGGCAGCGGCAGCAGCAGCGACAGCGGCGGCAATGCGCGACCCAAACGGCTGCTGTGGCAGAACGCGGTGCGGCACATTACCGAGCAGCGCTTCATCCACGAGCAGAGCGGCGTAGCAGTGAAGGGCATCGGGTCCGACGAGCCCTACGACCCGAGCCACGACGCGCGCAAGCAGTCTGCGGGTCGCACGTCGGTGGGAGACCGGCACAACAACGGCGGCACCAAAGTGTTCCCGGAGCGCGGCAGCAGCGACCTGGGCTTCTTGCAGATCGACTGCGCGCCGAGCAACTCTGACTTCTTCCTGAACTGGGGCTACACATACCGAGGTGTCATCTTCCCGACACTGAGGAACGCGTTCAAATCCCGCGACCTGGAGCGTCTGTACCAGCGCTACTTCCTGGGCCAGAGGCGTAAATCAGTGGTGGTGATGAACATCCTGGACGTGGTGACCAAACTCACACTGCTGGTCCTGCACCTGACACTGGCCTCGTCCCCCATGGACCCCATCAAAGGAACTCTGCTGGGCTTCTTCACGGGCATCGAGGTGGTCATCTGTGCCTTAGTGGTGGTGAGGAAGGACACCACGTCACACGGCTACCTGCAGTACAGCGGCGTGGTCACATGGGTGGCCATGGCCACGCAGATCCTGGCTGCAGGTCTGGGTTATGGTCTGCTTGGAGACGGTGTGGGCTATGTCTTGTTCACGTTGTTCGCCACCTACAGTATGTTACCTCTGCCGCTCACCTGGGCCATCCTGGCCGGACTCTTCACTGCAGGGCTCCACCTGCTGGTCAAGCTGCTCATCTCCCACAATGTACCACTGTCCACCAACCAGGTGAGAACCAAACAACCTACCTTCCTTCCTCCACCTCACCTGCTCGTTAGTGATGAGTTAGCTGGTTAGTTGTACTACACTCTGCAGGAACACATGTTTGTGTCTTTTTGTTCATTTTCCTGGTGTTTCAGCACCAGGAGCTGTCCAACACGCACGAACACACACACACACACATGCACGCGTGGCCGGTGGCGCAGCAGGGGATATGAAATGTTATGAGTTATACTGTAGGGGTGCACACGCTATAGACGTTAACGCGTGTGTCACTATTGTACTAAAGCCAGTGCTTCAGACACTTTAACGTGTGCATGTGTGACTGAAATAGTCTAAACTGTCACATCACTCTCTCTTGGTAATACATGGACTGCTTGAATTGTGAAGCGAAGTAGCTGTTCGTCATCATAAAGTAAATAATTATTTGTACATTGAGACGAGTGTGCGCACAGGTGTCTGCTGCGGTCGCACGTGGCATGACACTTATCACCTGTCACCCTTCATTATTTAGTGTACTCGCTAGCGTATTTTTCAGTCTTACTGCAGGCATAGGCGACGCGGTTAAGGCGTTTTAGTGTGCTGGCATAAAATGCCCCCCATAACATCGAACCTGGGGTGACAGAGCTTCCCTCTGGAACTTACTCCCCAAACAGATCCGCGACTGCACCAACCTTCCAACGTTCAAGTCACTGACAAAAACTCACCCGTTTCAAATTGCTTTTAACATTTAGCTCAGTCCATTATCTTTTTTCTTGTTTCTTTGTGATTTTTACCATTTGATGTTGTTTTAGCTGCTTTTTTTTCTGTTTATTTTTGAGTATTCAGAAAAGCGCTTGAACATAAAATGTATTATTATTATTATAACACGCACACACACACACACACAGACTCAGTGCCCTCTACAGGTGACAGCAGTGTAACAGGTAAAGCTGTGTTGCTTAAGTAGCTCCAGGTTGCGTCTGATGATGAAAGGTGATGAGGAACATGTGAACAGTGTTTTTAAATCAGGTGTGTGAGGGTGTTCACAGAGAATTGCTGAGTCACGGTTTATTTTCAGCTTGTTGATGCTCCTTGCAGTCATGTGTGTGTGTGTGTGTTGCCTCATGAGCTGTGAACACACACTGAGTGGTCACTGGATGAGCCACCGTCGCCCCGACACCAGTGTCACACTCAATCCCATCATGCTTCACTCCGGGCTCTGAACTGACCGCGTGTCTGACATGGAACTGCTGCTGACTCGTGCTGAGTCGCTCCCAGCGAGTATTTTCCAGGATCCTCCTCCTGTGAGCTTCAGCTGTGACACATGGCCTGCAGGCAGTGACCTGATCGGGCCTGTCAGGGGTCATAGGTCATCAGCGTTAAAGAGGCTGTTGTCAGCACTTAGCTGGAGTCAGCGTTGGTTTAGCTGTTAGGATGAGTCGGCAGTTACCTTATGTTAGCTGTTAGCTGTAGTCAGGTGAAGTTTGTAATCACTCACTCTCCCACACCAAACCTCAGAGAGAAAATAAGTTGGTTAAGATTGCAGGGACACAGGAGCTACTGCTGCCTCGTGTGGTCACTCTGAACAAAGGATTTTAAAAGCTGAATTTTACAAAATAAGACATTAGAACTTAGTGATGGAGGCAGCAGTGGATCAACAACTCATGTGTGCTGTGATGTTAAAATCATTGATTTTCTCTGTGGGCTTTGGTGTGGGAGAGTGAGTAGTTTACAAACTTCAGTTTGCTGTTGGAAAAGTCTGTTTAACATTGAGATAAAGACGTGAACATGTTCGTAAAGACATCGTAGACTTAAAGTGACGTAGATTTTCATGAATCTGAAGTCGTCTTGTTGTTGTTTTGTCCTCCTGTTGCACTCAGTATAGCCTGCATCGATCCAGCTGTTCAGCTTTGATATTGACCGTGGGCTTTTCCTTTAAAGCCTTCACATCACACCCTCGTCCTCTCCTCCTCTCTCTATCTAAACAATAAGCTGTTATTGACTCACTGCTTTTTTCCCTCTCTTCTTTTAACATCCTGAAAAGACTCCAGATAAACACTGAGCTTCAGCTTCACTGGCCTCTGTGCTGACGACCATCTTTGTGCTGCAGTCACTTAGTGTTTTTACACCAGCTGTTAAATAAACACACCATTCACATTTGTGTGTGTGTGTGTGTGTGTATGTGTCAGCAGCACTATATCTTTACCACACGTACACGCGTGTGCACACACACACACACACACACACTCTCTCAGCTGCAGCAGCTTCCTTTTCAAGGTCAAATGCAGTTTACCTGCAGAGAGCAGATACAGGATTGTGTGAGTGTGTGTGTGTGTTTAATGTCTTTAGCAAACTGTGATGTTAACACAAATATTGTTTTGTTGTTTTCAAAGCTTTTTCTTCTATATTAGTCAGCTGTTAGGTGACCCAAGCCACCTAATGCTAATGTTAGCTTATGTTAACATAAGCTAACAGGCTTGGGTCACCTGTTAGCTTATGTTAGCTTGGGTCACCTGTTAGCTTATGTTAGCTTGGGTCAGCTGTTAGCTTATGTTAGCTCTGGTAGCTTTTATGTTAGCTATTAGGATCAGTCAGCTGTTAGCTAAATTCAGGTGTTGTTAGCAGGAGGAGGAGTCAGCATTAGCTTAGGTAAATGAGCTGGATGCAGCATATAGAGTCTGTTAGCATGAGTAAGGTGTTAGCTGGAGTCTGTCGTGAACTTATGCTAGCTGGAGTCTCTCATTAACTTATGTTAGCTAGAGTTAGCTGTTAGCTAACCTGAACCCATAAAGTTATTATGACTGGAAAGATGTGGCTCCCCCTTGTGGTAGTTGATAATAAATAACTAGGTCTGTATGTTAGGGAGTGCATGTGATAAGTTAATGATTTCTACGATCACCACAATTTTACTGAGTGATTTTGTGTGAGAACATTGTTTATTTTTTTAAGTTTCTAGTTCAGAGTAAAGAGGAGGAAGGAGTCTCCTTCACCCTCGTCCTCTTCTCTCCTACTCTTGTCTCCTCAGTGTACTGTGGTTGATCTCCGACCCTCCTTGTGTCCTCTCCTTGTCTCCTCTCCTCCTCTGGTCTCCTCAGTGTCCTGTGGTTGATCTCCTCCTCTCCTGGTGTCACACACACTGCACTCAGCCGCTCTCAATATTTAATGAAGGACAGGTTTTTTCAGCGTCTCACGCCTGTGGACTTTTTTTCCTCGTCCTTTTTCTTTTCTTTTTTTTTCATGGCTTCGCAGGCTTTTATTTTTCCCAAAAATGTGCCTGTGATGAGAAAAGCTTTTACTGTCTCCTCTCTCTTCTTCTGCTGCCCATGAACCAGGAATCAGGACGTCACAGGAAGTCAGCAGGTGTTATTTTTTCTCAGTGCGACATTTCAACATGTTAGAAATATTATAAAAGTGTTTTTGTGTGTATGTCACACGCTCAGCTCCACTAAATCTACACTTTATTCCCAGATGAGCCCAGATTACAGATTTTAGCCTCTGATTTCTTGCGTTTGAATCTGGCGCTGACTTCCTGTGTGTCCTTTGACGAGTCAGTGCCGGTCACCGGAGACTCTGCCCACTCATGACGCCACAAAAGTGATCAGATTATCAAGAAATCCCCATTGCTTATAAATGGGCAAGACTGTATCTGTGAAAACAGATTTGAACTAATTTTGATTTTTGTGTGAAGAATCAGACTGAGTTTAATCTGGATTGTATCCAGATTATGGATCTGGTCGCAATTTAAACGTCACATGGTTCAGTTCCATTTTTTCGGATGAGTTTATCTCTGTAACATCTGAACACATCAGGATGACAGGGTGAATTCTGTCACAATTATGTCTCAGTGGAGGTCAGAGGTTGTACGGATGATTTCATTGTTTCTCTTTGTGGAGAAAATGCGACGACTGAACAGACAGAGAGACAAAGACACAGAGACACAGACAAAGACACAGACAGAGAGACACAGACAGAGACACAGAGACACAGACAGTGAGACACAGACAGAGAGACACAGACAAAGACACAGAGACACAGACAGCGAGACACAGACAAAGCCACAGAGATACAGACAAAGACACAGAGACACAGACAGAGAGACACAGATGGCCCTATCTTGCCGATCTGAAACGCAAGTATCAAACGCAAAGCGCAAGTAGCTTTGTGTCTAAAAAATCTAAAATGGATTGGTCTGAAGTAGCTACATTAGTCATAGGTGTGGTTTGGGCCTAACATGCAATAAACCATTCCGAGCGTCATCTCACATTCCCTTTAAATGCAGGGGCACTTGTTCCATGGCGGATTGCTTTTATAATGGTGGATTTTGGTAATAAAAATTTGCCCTTGAGTCCATTGAAAATGTAATAAAACCTGATAATTTAATAACTTCCCGATAATGTAAGAAGCATTTCCCAATAATGTAATAAAGTATTACATAAACGGGAGGTTATTACATTATCAGGTTAGCCTTCATTTCGCAGGTCCTGATAATGTAATAATTCCCCAATATTGTAATAATTTAACAGCAGACCACCTGTTACTTGGGTTCAAGTGGTGATACTGTGTAAGCAACGCAAGCTCGAGAGCTCTAGCGCCACCAACAGGACATAGTTGGACATTTCCAACTTTGGAATTCCAATGTGTGTCGAGTGTAAAATAGGAATTGTACAAGCGCCAGTGTACAAAGTCAATTGCGCTGAGTGCAAGATAGAGCCCAGAGACACAGACACAGACCCAGACACAGAGACACAGACAGAGACACACAGACAGAGACACAGACAAAAACACAGAGACACAGACACACAAACACAGACACAAGCACAGACACACAAACACAGACACACAGACAGAGACACACAGCCAGAGACACACAGACAGACAGAGACACAGACACCGATACACAGATAACACAGACACACAGACTCGCTGACACAGACACAGACCCAGACACAGAGACACAGACAGAGACACACAGACACAGACACAGACACACACACACACACACACACACACACACACAGAAACAGACACAGCGACACAAACAGAGAGACACAGACAGAGACACATACACACATACACATACACATACACAGAAATAGTCACAGAGACACAGACACAGACACACACACACAGAAACAGACACAGAGACACAAACAGAGACACAGGGACAGACACAGAAGCATACACAGTGACACAGAGAAAGACAGAGACACATACACAGAAACAGACACAGAGACTAAGACAAGGTCTCAGTGAGCTGCAAGGTCACCTGAGGTCAAACACGCGACAGACAGAATAATAAAGAGCAGACTGTGGTTGTCATGGTTGCAAGAGAGACCAGTTTTTCAGCATCAGCTCAGTGGTTCATCCATGTTCATCCAGTCACACACACACACACGTTGTAAAGAAAACATCAAAACTATAAACTTACAAACAGACATCGTAAACGGAGGAAGAAGAGTGAACTTTGGTTGAGTTTCACTTTTTCTACCTGAGACAAACATCACTCGTTCACTCAAACATCACTTGTTCACTCAAACATCACACATTCACTCAAACATCACTTGTTCACTCAGACATCACTCGTTCACTCAAACTTCACACATTCACTCAGACATCACACGTTCACTCAGACATCACTCGTTCACTCACAAGTTCACACAAGTGTGTGCTTTTCACTCAGCTGTTTCTCCATGTTTCAAACAGATAAGAATAATCCAACAGTAAGAGAAAGAGAGCTGGATTACAGATGAGGAGGAGGAGGAGAGTAATCCTGTGAAATCATCCTCACTGTGGAGAATAAGCTGAAAATCACTTAAATCCATCAATATGTCAAAATCTCTTAAACCTGAAGAAGAAAAAAGAGAAATAAATGTTTTTAATCATAAAAACTTAAACATGTTTACTTTATTTGGTAAAATCAGTCTGAAAGTAACTGGTATGAAGCTGCAGTACATACATTAGTGTTGTAGTACTCAAGACCGGTCTCGAGACCACTTTTTGAAGGTCTCGGTCTCGTCTCAGTATCGACTGCATTTTTACGCGCTCTTGTCTCGGTCGTGGACAAAGCGAATTCTGCAAAGCGACGCTAATGGTCTTGGTCTTGTCTCTGTCTCGTCCCCTCAAGTCTTGGTCTTGTCTCGGTCTTGATACACTGTGGTCTTGGTCTCGACTACAACACTAACGTACATCTGTAGACGAGGGTTATTGATGTTATTATAATATAATCATCAGTCATCATCTACCGCTTTATCCTCCACCAGAGGGTCGCGGGGTATATGTATCTCAGCTACATCGGGCAATAGGTGAGGTACACCCTGGACAGTTCGCCAGTCCATCGCAGGGCCACACACACAGATAGAGACAAACAACCTTCACTCTCACACTCACTCCTATGTGTCCTATTTACCTAATCCCCACATTGCATGTTTTTGGACTGTGGGAGGAAGCCGGAGAACCCGGAGAGAACCCACGCACACACGGAGAGAACACGCAAACTCCATGCCCTTGTTCCAACTGGTGCTCGAACCTGGGTCTTCTCGCTGCAAGGCGAGAGTGCTAACCTCTACACCACCATGTGACCCCATATAGTATAATAATGTAATATATTTAATATAATGTAATATATGAGAAGCCTCGCTTCTGCTGCTCCTTTACAAACACACTTTAGCTTCTGCGCTAAAACAAATATTCAGAACATATTGTTTTCATCACACACGCACACACACAGCTGTCGTTGACTCACACTCTCTGTGAGAGCAGAGGTGCGAAGAAAAGCTGCGATCAGAGCGACGCGGAGAGGAGGAAACACTGTTTTTAATCTATTTATTCATTTATGTTGACACCAGCTCTGATTCCTGAACCAAACAGAAAGAAAATAAAAGGATTCTCTTTAGAAAACTGAATTATTTCTGCGATTTTTCAGCTTCTTTCAGCTTCATTTCCTGTAAAACTGTAAAATCATTAAACACTGAATCATTTTGTGGACAAAGACTTCAGATAGAGAGATATCATAAGCCCTAAATATTGATGCTGGTGGGCCAGTTTTGGCCCACGGGCCACCTGTTGCTGACCACTGCATTCTGACGGTGTCGTAAAAACATGTATTCCCAAACTGTAGGGGGAGCTCTGCAGAGGAACTGATTATTATTCTTATTATAAGTGGATTATTTTCCATGCAGCGTTTTTTAAGCGTGTGTCTCAACTCGCCTCGACTTCATCTCATAGTGTTTCGTCTCTTCTTCGTCTCTTCTTCGTCTCGTCTCGTCTCGTCTTCGTCTCGTCTTCGCCTTCGTCTTCGCCTTCGTCTTCGCCTTCGTCTTCGTCTCGATTAGTCTCCTCTTTGTCTCGTCTCGTCTCGTCTTCATCTCTTCTTAGTCTCCTCTCCATCTCTTCACCTTGTCTTGATTTCATCTCTTGTCTATGTCTTGTCCTCGTCTCGTCTTTGTCTTGTCTCCTTCTCATCACCGTCTTGTCTCTGTCATCTCCTCATCTCGTCTTGTCTCTGTCTTCTTGTCTCGTCTTTGTCTTGTCTTCATCTGGTCTCCTCTTCTACTCGTCTTGTCCCGTCTTCGTCTCTGTCTGGTCTTCTCCTCGTCTCCATCGTGTCTCTGTCTTCTCCTCGTCTCGTCTCCGTCCTGTCTCTGTCTTCTACTTGTCCCGTCTCCATCTGGTCTACTCCTCGTCTCTGTCTTCGTCTCGTCTTCCCCTCGTCTGGTCATTGTCTCTTCTTAGTCTCGTCTCATCTTCTCCTTGTCTCACCTCGTCTCTTAATGAGACCTCGTTAAAATCGTCCACATCAGTGACATTTTCCTCTAATGAGCTCAAATCGTGGCCCTTTTTTTGCTGCTCTTTTCCAAAACAACATGGCCGCTACAGCTGTTCCCACAGCCGCCACCGTTACTGCGGCTTATGGTGTTTTAATTGTGGTCCCTGTGGGAGGAGCAGAGGCCTGCAGGGGGCGACGTGAAATTGAATGTCGTCCTGTGAGAGATTTCAACAACAACACAGTAACATACAGTAAATGCTGAGACACAGAGGACAGAGGACAGCCTCGGGGAGGAGAGTGTGTGTGTGTGTGTGTGCGTGTGTTTGTGTGAGATCGAATTGTGAATGAGAAACACACTCCAGAGTCATTGTTTCCTTTTTGGTAACACGTTGTTTTCCTGCAGTCAGAGACAAAAATGTCTCCAGTGAATTAACGAAGAAACTCAAGCAGTCAAGACATTTAAAAAATAATAATAAAAATATATATGTATGTATATATACATATACATACATATATACATATATATGTATATATATGTACATACAGTTGAAACCAGAAGTTTACATACACTATATAAAAAGACACATGCTTTGCTTTTTTTTTCACTGTCTGACATGAAATCAGACAATCACTTTTCCTGTTTTAGGTCCGTTAGGATTACACAAATTATTTCTATTTGCTAAATGCCAGAATAATGAGAGAAGAATTTTTTTAGACAATTTTTTATTACTTTCTTCAAAGTCAGAGGTTTACATGCACTAAGATTATTATGCATTTAAACAATTTGGGAAAGCCCAAATGAACATGTCATGTCTTTGGAAGCTTCTGATTTATTGACAACATTTGAGTTAATTAGAGACACACCTGTGGATGTATTTTAAGGCACACCTGAAACACACTGCTTCTTTGTGTAACATCATGGGAAAGTCAAAAGATTGTGGACTTATGTGTCTTTTTATATAGTGTTTGTAAACTTCTGGTTTCAACTGTATATATACATATAATATATAGACCAAAAGTAACGGGACAATTGACTCAAAAGCTGTTTCATGGTAGATGTAAACCATTGGTGAGCCTCAAAAACAGGAAGACCAGATCAGAATTTGCCAAACAACACCAGAAAAAGCCTTTACAGTTCTGGAAGAACATCCTATGGACGGATGAGACCAAGATCAACGTGTACCACAGTGATGGGAAGAGAAGTGTGTGGAGAAGGAAAGGAACTGCTCATGATCCAAAACACACCACCTCATCAGTGAAGCATGGTGGTGGTGGTGTCATGGCGTGGGCATGTATGGCTACCAATGGAATTGGTTCCCTTGTATTTATTGATGATGTAACTGCTGACAAAAGCAGCACAATGAATTCTGGTGTTTCAAACAATATTTGCTCATATTCAGCCTAATGCTTCACAACTCATTGGACTGTGCTTCACAGTGACCCAAAGCAAACTGCAAAAGCAACCAAAGAGTTTTTTAAGGCAAATAAGTGGAATTTTATGTAATGGCCAAGTCAATCACCCGACCTGAATCAGATTGAGCATGCATTTCATTTGCTGAAGACCAAACTGAAGGGAAAATGCCCTGAGAACAAGCAGGAACTGAAGACTGTTGCAGTAGAGGCCTGGCAGAGCATCACCAGGGAAGAAACCCAGCGTCTGCTGATGTCTATGCCTTCCAGACTTCAGGCTGTAATTGACTGCAAAGGATTTGCAACCAAGTATTAAACTTTTAAAGTTTGATTTATGATTGTTTGGTTTGTCCCATCCCACTTTTGGGAGGCACATATAGAAAATGTTGTAATTCCTTCACCGTTCACCTGATTTCAATGTAAATACCCTCAAATTAAAGCTGAAATTCTGTAGTTATAGCACATCTTGTTTGTTTACTTTTAAAATCCATTGTAAATAAAATCAAACAAACATTTTAGCCTCTTTCACAGTCTATGATATGTACGTCACATATTCCCGTCCTTATCTCACTGTGAGACAGATTTTTCCAACAGGAAACTGAAGTTTGTAAACCACTCACTCTCTCACACCAAACTCCATAACATGTTCTAACATGTTCTTCAGATATCGTTCAGTGCTCTCTGAGCAGTGACGTTGCAGCAGAGGCCGACAGGGAAACAAATGTCAAAATAATTGTCAGCCCTCTGCCTACAAAGCGGCGCATTGTCATACTGAAAATCCTTCTCTTCACGCTCTGGATCTGGTCTGAGTGTGATTTATCCGCCGCGTGACACACTGTCCTGCCTCCGGGGGGCAGGTCTGAGCGCTATCTCAAAACTGGAGCGGGACGTCATTGCTGTACCACCGCGTGTTCACCTCAGAGTGCAGGGTGAACAGCAGACATTTCATGTGTTCATCACCGAAACGAAACACAGACATACGAGACATCAGGATAGAGGTCAGGACAGGAAGGCACCGTCAACCTCATTGGACTAGAATCAGAAACAGAGACATCATTAAAGGTGAAATCGGGACTAGAAATTATATTCACATCAGAATTAGAAGTGTAAACAAACCTGTCATTAAAATGAGCAGAATTTAAATTGGAATCAGGATCAGAATCAGAGCAGGAAGATATACAGTCAGATTAGACTATGTAATTTGAAGCAGAACTGGATCCAAACCAGCAGAATTGCAAAAAACTGCAAAAATAATAATCAGAATGAAAATTAGAGACAGGATTTAAATCTGAATCAAAATCAGTGTTAGAATTGGAATCAGTTCTTGATTAAAAATTTGTGGAATTAGGATTTGGATTGGAATCAAATCAGCATCAGAGTTTAAATCAGAGCTTGATCTACAATCATAACAATCATTAGAAGTGGATTCAGAAGAGGAAAATTAGTTTCTGTTATTGCATGAAAATAAAAGTTATACTGTGTGTGTGTGTGTGTGTACGTGAAACTGTCGCTCACGTTCACACATGTCGTGTTTCAGGGTCACATGACCGTGGTGAAAAACACATGACCCCTTGAAAGCCCAGAGGTCAAATCCAGCCGCTCGTCCAAAAGAGGCTTCATTCAGACGAGGTGCATTCAAGGACCGTCACAATCGTCATGTGCCAGAAACATTATTTTTATGAGCGGGTGGAAAATTAGCACTGGAGGTAAAATTCAGGAATAAAGAAACTTTTCTCTGTATTTTGATTTATTTATTTTTAATGCAGTCACTGATGTTTGTTTGTGTTTGTTTTGAAACGCAGAAGCAGTGACAACGTTGTCTGTGTCATAAATAAGTGACTTTGAACGTTAAAATTCTCACTCTAACACATGCTGATGTACTAGTTAAACTTGTTAAACAAGTTAACTTGTCCAATATTTCAGGTTTGTAGAAATCATCTGTCATGTCATGTGGCATGTAAGGGGTGTGGCCTCGATAGCCCTGCTGTAAAGATTATGTTTGATTATGTTATGACATTTTATTAAACGACTATATTTAAGTTCACACTGTGGACATTTTGACAGATTTCCCGTTTATTCCGAGGGAAATTTTCCAATTTTTGAATTTTTTCCAGAATTTTGCACCCCAATCTCTGTGGAGGACAAAATAAACGAGAGAAAGAATTAAAGCTGCATTGGATTTTCATGTGTTCATGTTTTCTGGCCGGGTCTCTGATCTCACAGTCAAAGTACGTCAAAGCTACAGTTCAACTTCCGATGGTTGCCATGGCCACGGCCTTTTGAATCTGCGATACCTTGATACCATTTCATCTTTGATGTGTCTGGTACATATTTATGTGTTTTTTATGTCGGTACGATTATCGTCACATCTCAGACAAGTTTGTCAAGATTTGAAAATGACCGACTTCCTGTTCACCAAACTTGCTATTCCATTTGGTAACTTTTCATCTCTGATGCATCTGGTACAAATTGACGTGTTTTTTAAGCTGGTACGATAAACGCCTTCAGACGAGTTTGTTCATTTACGAAACGTTCAAATTGGCAACATTCAAAATGGCTGACTCCCTGTTGAGTTGAGGCCGTGGCCCCGATTTTTTGTTCGTTTTGGGCTGTGACGCGTTTATACCAATTTTTATGGAATTTGGTGCAACTTAGTTTGGGCTTTGTCCTGCCGGCTTTCAGACGTTAAGTTAGAAACTTGGATTCTGTGATTCTGCACTGTGTGAGCGCTCGGCCACAAATGACCTGGTATTAGCAGGATTTTATTAGATATGAGGTTATGAGACCTTGTTTAGCTGGAGTCGACGGTGTTTACCGTCAGATGATGATGATGGTGAAGGTGAAGAAGTCCCTGGTGCAGCTGTTCCTGCTGCTGCTGCTGCTGCTGCTGTTACAGGTGCTTACATCATCTCTGTTGTTGCTCTTGTTCTGGCTCTGATGTAGAAAATAGAATCTGACTCATTCATGTTTTTATTATAAAAATAATCTGTTTGTTATGTTTTTTTTCCCAATTTGAAATTTCCTGAACTCTTTATCTATATATCCATCCATCCACCGTTTATCCTCCACCAGAGGGTCACGGGCGATACATCTGGTACATATTTACCCCCGCCTATCCCTGGACAGTTCGCCAGTCCATCGCAGGGCCACACACACACATAGAGACAAACAACCATTCACTCTCACACCTACGTAGTGATGTGTCGTTCGTGAACGATTCGTTCAAAATGAACTAATCTTTTATATGACTCTTGAGTAATAAGTCATCTCAGTGAGTGATTCGTTCATTTTCATGCAGTACCTTCCTTCGCCACATGGTAGGCAGCTGCATAAGCTCAGTCAGCAGAACAGGAAATAGAAATGATTAGTTCAGGATTCACTCAGCCGAGTGGTTCGTTCGTTCATTTTCATGCAGTACCTTCCTTCGCCACATGATGCCAGCTGCCTCAGGTCACGTGACAGCTACCGAGTCACTGTCGTGCTGTTAAACAACAAAGGCAGAGAGGATACAGGACACAAGTCACTTGTCACTTTATTGAGGTGTGTATTTGCTTTCCGAGGGTTTCATATGGTTTGAATTGCATTTTGTTTATTATACTTTGTCAGCTGAAGCAAAACGATGTTGCCTACAGTGTTAAGTGTTTGAGAACCGCGGTCTTTTTTACAACACCCACAAGAGGGATACAGCGCCACCCGCTGTAAAAATGAACGAAATGAACGAAATGACTCAAAAAAAGATTAGTTCAATTTGCTGTCCGAGAGTAAAAGATCTGAGTCAGTAAGAAGAGTCGAACTTCCCATCACTACACCTACGGTTAATTTAGGGTGTCCAATTTACCTAATCCCCACATTGCATGTTTTTGGACTGTGGGAGGAAGCCGGACAAAACCCATGCACACATGGGGAGAACATGCAAACTCCATGCAGAAAGGCCCTTGTTCCAACCGGGGCTCGAGCCCGGGTCTTCTCACTGCAAGGCAAGAGTGCTAACCACCACTATACATACATATATATGTATTTATATATATGTATATATATATGTATATACGTATATATGTATATATATGAAAAATCAAGTCATTAATTCAGAAAGTAAAACGTTATTAACACAGAAAACTGAGCAAAAAAACAAAAAAATCATCTCATCAATTCAGAAAAATCAAAAATATTTAATTTGAATTTTACAGGAACTATTTTCTCATTAATTAAAAAAAAGAAAGACAATAAAGTTGTGTTTTTTAGTTTTTGTTTTCTGAGTGATTTATGGCCTGTGTGTGTGTGTGTGTGTCTGTGTGTGTGTGTCTCAGGTGGCAGCTCAGTCCGTGTTGTTCATGTGTATGAACACCGCTGGGATCTTCATCAGTTACCTGTCAGACCGTGCTCAGCGTCAGGCCTTTCTGGAGACACGGCGCTGCATCGAGGCTCGACTGAGACTCGAGACGGAAAACCAGAGACAGGTGAGTCCAGAACCTGAGGACAGAGAGAGACACAAATACGAAAGTGATCAGAGATAAAACTCACTCTCCCACACCAAACCTCATAGAGAAAATCATAGAGGGATTTTAGCTGGCGGGGACACAGGAGCTGCTGGTCTGCTGCTGCCTCGGTGGCCACTTTGTGTCACTACAATATATTGGAATGAAGAATTTTCAAATGCCGAATTTTACAAAATAAGGCATTTGAACTTCGTGATGGAGGCAGCAGTGGATCAACAACTCCTGTGTGTGTGATGTTAAAATAACTGATTTTCTCTATGGACTTTAGTGCTGGAGAGTGAGTGGTTTAGTTTTGTGTGCTTGTGATGTTTCATTGCAGGTTTACTTGGGGGTGGGGCTTGATAACTAATAGTCTTATTTAAAGTTCCAGCGCGTAACTTCCCCTGAGGAATTCAGAGTAATGAGCAAACACAGCTGCTTGTGTCTTTCTACACGTCATCGTATGTTCAGATAAATCTCACGACTTCGTCTTAAACTTTCTGATAACGCGTACGTGTCACATTTTCACTGCTGATGAACAACGTAAAAGTTGCAGACTGGAGCTTTAAAAAAGGTTTTGTTGTTTTTTACGCTTCCTTTTGCTGATGTTCAATGAAAACAGAATATACACACGCACACAAACACACACACACATGCACACACACACATGCACGCACGCACACAGACACACACACGCGCACACAGACACACACACGCACTATCAGGGGCATTTAATGCCAGCACACTATACTAAAAACGTGTGTACAGCGCCTATGCGATGACATCAAATCTTTAACGTGCGTGTGTGAATTTCATTCACTTTCAATTGACAGACGGGCATCACGGAGGCTTCATGCAGACGCTGCACACACGCCTTGTTGCGCATACGCCTACATGACGGGTGAACTACGCCTCAAATACGTGACATGAAGACCATGCGTGACTGTTAAGTACAATTCTACATGAGCACACAGACACACACTGCTAGTGTTTGTGGAAATCAAACAGCGAGGGGTCATTTGTGCTGTGCCACGTGCGAACGCAGCGGACGACTGTGAGCACGCTCGAAACGGTGGCAGTTTTACTTTTTCAGTTGTGTACTTACATTAAACAATGTGATCCAACAACCGCCCAAACACTTCAACCTATGGTGGCCAGGAAATGCAAACCCTTATTATATTAGAATATGTGAAACACTTTTACAAAATCCAAAAAAAACAAATGAACAAAAGACACTGATGGAAAAAAGGGAAATGAACATTATCTTTACTGGACCTGCAAATAAGTTCATGATAAACGTAAAACAAAAAAATCTGTTTTCAGGAAACTAACCTGAGTCATGTGTCGCCCCCTGCAGGAGAGACTGGTGCTGTCAGTCCTGCCGCGGTTCGTCGTTTTGGAAATGATCAACGACATGACGAACGTGGAAGACGAACATCTGCAGCATCAGTTCCACAGAATCTACATCCACCGCTACGAGAACGTCAGGTGAGGCCAAAGATTAAAATGTGCAGAGAAAACGCTAAATCTCAAACATGACAGCATTCATTTTAATGTAGTGTTTTTTTGATGACATGAAAGTGACATTTCCCTATTTTATTCAGCATTCTTTTCGCAGATGTCAAAGGTTTCACAAACCTGTCCACTACGCTGTCTGCGCAGGAGCTCGTACGAATGCTCAATGAACTGTTTGCACGATTTGACCGCCTCGCACATGTAAGTCTGTTTTCACCCTGTCACATTTTCACCCTGTCATTGTCACATCTTCACCCTGTCATTGTCATCACATTTTCACCCTGTCACCGTCATCACATTTTCACCTAGTCTTTGTCACATTTTCACCCCGTCACTGTCACATTTTCACCCTTTCATGTTACACGTTACATTTTCACCCTCTCACCAGCATCACATGTTCATCCTCCCACCGGCATCACATGTTCACCCTGTCACGTCACATTTTCAACCTGTCACTGTCACATTTTCACCATGTCACTGTCACATTTTCACCCTGTCATTGTCACATCTTCACCCTGTCATTGTCACATTACCACCCTGTCACGTTAAATTTTCACCCTCATGTCACATTTCACCCTGTCACACATTTTCACCCTGTCACTGTCACATTTTCACCCTGTCACGTAAAAATTTTCACCCTGTCACGTCACATTTTCACCCTGTCACTGTCTCATTTTCACCCTGTCACTGTCACATTTTCACCCTGTCATTGTTACATTTTCACCCTCTCAGGAGCATCACTGTCTAAGGATAAAGATCCTGGGTGACTGTTACTACTGTGTGTCTGGTTTACCTGAGCCCAGACAAGACCACGCCCATTGCTGTGTGGAGATGGGCCTCAGCATGATCAAGACCATCAGGTACTGTTTATAGATGATTAACAAAATAACACATACCTGTTTATCACTTTAAACAACATTTTTTTTTTTTATTATTTTAGCTGGCGGGGACACAAGAGCTGCTGCTCTACTGCTGCCTTGTGTGGACACTTTGTGTCACTGAGGTGAATCTGAACAAAGGATTTTAAATGACAAATTTAAAAAATAAGACATTTGAACTTGAAGGCAGCAGTGGATCAACAACTCCTGTGTGTTGTGACGTTAAAATCACTGATTTTCTCTATGAGGTTTGGTGTGGGAGAGTGAGTGTTTTACAACAGTAAGATAAAGATGTGAACGTGTTCTGAAGATGTCATAGACTTCCCCGTGGGGTGAAGTAATAAATAAATAAAGTCAATATAAAAAGTGAAGAACAAACTTCACGCAGTCAAAACGTGAACCGTCTCTTTAACTGTGGAGGTCATGAGGTTCTTTAACCTGAAGGTTTTGATTTTATCTCTTCAAATCACACATATTTGCACTATTTGCACTCACAAAGAATTTGCCCGTGGCTGAGTTTGTGCAGAGAATCATGGACATGTGACAGATGAACACATGAACATGTTTGAACCCACACAAAGATTATGGGTTCACACAGAACTCATTTTCAGAAAGTGAGGACATTTTCAAAAAGTGAGGACATTTTTCTGAAAGTGAGGACATTTTTCTGAAAGTGAAGACATTTTCAAAATTTTGCTCTTTTCTACATTTTTCTGATCTTGTTACGCAAGATGATTTTTATAAATCAGATGAACACATGAATTGTGACACGTGAATGACCGTGTCATCATCATCAGATCATGTTAGAGAGACGACATGAGATAGAAGCAGTGTCTCTTCCTCCTCCTTCATTTGTTTCTTTATGATCTTTAACATCGGTATTTTAAATCTGACACATGATTATAAAACACATATATCGCAGTGGTTTCCTAAATCTGGGTTGGGGCACCCAAACAAATTATTTCCATCCTTTTATCTCTTGGAAATGATTCCTTCACCTTGTCGTATTCTAAAATTAGCTGTTACACATACGGCTGTAAATTAGTCTCAACATTACCTGACATGTCATTTAGCAGACGCTTTTTTGCCAGGGGTGAAGTCGAACTTGCGACCATTACGTCTTTTGGACACACGTCTTTTGGTACCGGTCTTAACCATTGAGCCACTCCACCCATGCAACTGAACTGTTACGCACTGATTTGTTCGTGAACGTGAATCTGAATTTGTGTCTTTTCTTGCAGATACGTGAGATCGCGGACGAAACACGACATCGACATGCGTATTGGGATCCACTCGGGCTCGGTGCTGTGTGGCGTGCTGGGACTCAGGAAGTGGCAGTTTGACGTCTGGTCCTGGGACGTGGACATCGCCAACAAGCTGGAGTCTGGAGGAATCCCGGGGTGAGCGGACGTTGATTGTTGTTTTTATAAAATAAAAGACACATTTAAGTTATTATAAGTTATCTTTCATTGTTGTGGTTATTCTGAACGATGACTTGCTTCTGATAAAAGACAAATAAAAAACACTTATCTTAACAAAGTGCTGCAAAGTGTGTTTCTTGTCTGCACGACTGCTCATTTTAGTGTTTTGATAATAAAGTCCACAGGTGGCTTTTGCGTTAAGCTTAACGTAACCTTTCTCCTTTCCGCGTCTCCAGACGGATCCACATCTCCAAAGCGGCGCTGGATTGTCTGAACGGCAGCTACGAGGTGGAGGAAGGCCACGGCAAGGACCGCAACGACTTCCTGCGGCGCCACAACATCGAGACGTACCTGATCAAGCAGCCAGAGGAGGGTCTGCTCACGCTGCCCGAGGACATCATGAAGGAGGCGGCCAGTTCGGCTGACCGCCGTGCCAGCAGCGCCACTTTCAATGAGGCCTCGTGGAGTCCTGAGCTTCCCTTTGACAACATTGTGGGGAAGCAGAACGTAAGTCCCGCCACTGCCACCGCTACAAGTTTAAGCCATTGTTGATCCGTCTTATGCTGCGCTCCATTTATATCGGACTGCGGGACTTTGAGTTCACAGGTTACATTCAGCACATTCAGTGTAGTGCTAGTGCAGAGCCCAGATAAATGCAAGGGTTGAGTTAGGATGAGCATTAAAAATCTCAGCCAAATCCCTAAAGAGGGAGAAGCCAAAAAAGCAAAAAGAAAGAATCCATAAGAATCAAAAACAGACATTTAAAAGTGATTGGTGGAGCCGCGTGTTTGACACCGACACAGACATCGTAGTGTGACACGTCTACAATTAAATACGGATCAGTACAATGTCGACAACTTATTTTTCCATGAAACAAAACTGATAGAAATTAAATGAACTGTAGCAGAGTTCGTAGGAGTGCAACAATAATGACGAAAAGTGAGGCAAATAAATATTAGCCATTCATTAAACCAAAATGTAAATGTAACGCAGCACAAACGCTCGCTCCCTGCACTGAATGTTGCATTTTGTGTAACTGTGTGTTTCTTCTTTTTCTCTCACGTTTATAACCTGAATGAAACTACAAAACAAACAAAAAAAACAATTCTGGGTAAAATCAGGTTCATATCATGTGCATGTGCTCCTCCCCCTCCCCCATAGACTCTGGCTGCCCTAACGAGAAATTCAATTAATCTGCTTCCAAACCATCTCGCACAAGCTTTGCATGTCCACTGTCCTGAGGAAATTAACATGCGAATAGAGAACGCCATCGACTTACGGAGGGGCGATAAGTTGAGACAAGAGCATATCAAGCCTTTTCTCTGATGTTTAAAGACTCCGGCCTGGAAGAGAAGGTAGCTTAGATTTAGACAGATGACTGTAAAACCTTTGTTTTCTTTTTCTTCTTCCTCATATCGATTTGCGTCAATATTTTCAAACTACACATTTTAAGCAAATAAAATATGGATTTAATCATTCAAAAATATCTTGTTTTATTGTTTGAAAATACAGGTATTTGCGCTTCCTGCTGTAGTGTTTTATTTGTGGACGGGCCTTAGGAAGGGCGGGCCATAGGAAGTTTTAATTATAAATATCTTAATAAAATAAACATTTTTGAATGATTAAATCCATATTTTATTGCTTCTTAAAAAGTGTTGTTTGAAAATATTGACCGAAATCTAATTCCATAGTTTTCTTTCTTTTTTTACAGCAGCGCATTGAATTCACTCAAAAAATTATGTCTTCCATGTCCAGCAACTGCATTTAAGGAGAATAAAAATAATCCTGGTGCCTGACAAAAACATTTGTCATTGACATAACTGGGGCGACCTTCACCTCGCCCCAGTTCACTCGTCTGTGTTTCCTTGACAGACCCACCTTAAAACCTCCTTCAGAACCTTATTTTTATCTTCACTACATATGCAGTGATTTCTGTTTATCTTTCCCAGCGGCCTTTGAGAAGGAGACAGAGCAAGGATGGGGCAGTGGGGGTCTGAGTGTTTGTTCTTTATGTTTGAAATGAACTTCGACTAAATACAAATACATAAAAAATCTTGTCCAAATTGAAACTGAAACTAAGAGAAACCATAAAATTACTTATGGGGAAATGTGACGCAGGTTTCTTGACATTTTGAGTTATAAAAATGAATAAAAACGACCAGAGCTTTTGTCTCTGAAAAACTTGAGCAGCTATAGGAAAATTTAAAGTCACTGTTTCTTGGACAAAAAAACACTTTGGGCACTCCCATAAACCCACAGCCCTGCCCACTTCTACCTCCCACAGCCAAGCCCAGAGCTCCGCCCACTGCTGCCTCCTGTCTCTCCGTGACGCTTGTGTTTAAACCGCTGCATGATCTGTGTCGCTATTTCTCTTTGTTCGGACAAAAAGTAGATATTTTTTTAATCCTCGCCTTCTCTCATCTTTTTCTCCCTCTCACGTCGCAGTACTCTCAGATGAGGGACGAGGTCTTCAAGTCCAACCTGGTGTGCGCCTTCATCGTGCTCATCTTCATCACCACCATCCAGAGTCTGCTTCCATCTGCCAGGTACAAACAAAACCAGGTGACACGTGGTTCACGTGGAGCTAAAATTAAACATTTCAAACCGTTTAATTTCAAGTTTCTGTGATTTTTCAGCTTCTTAAATGTGAATATTTTCCGTTTTCTTTGCTCCATAAAACAAAACTGAATCACTTAGCAGGATGGTAACCATGGTGATCCAGTTCTCCATCCTCATCATCCTCCACTCCTGCCTGGTCCTGGTCACGACGGCAGAGGACTACAAGTGTCTCCCCCTGCTGCTGAGGAAGGCCTGCTGCTGGATCAACGAGACATACACAGCACGGAACGTCATCATCTCCGTTTCAATCCTCATCAACTTCCTCGCAGCCATGATCAATATAGTGAGTTCAACATTCACTGCAAGATTATTATTTAGGCTCTGAGCCATGAACACCAGGGCCTGAGACGGCTCCTGGCACAAATGTGTATCATAGTCCTTCAGATTATTAATATATCGTGGCTTTGCAGTCAGGTTAATGTGTGTAAAAACTCTTAAAACTCGTCATGGAGGTCAAGTATCGAAAATGTGATATTGGCATAGTTCCCATAACCATGGCTTCAACTCAACAGGAAGTTGGCCAAAAAACATGTCAATTTGTACTAGACACATCAAAGGCAACACTGTCAATAACGGCTAATCGCTTCGACAGTTCATAAGAGACCACAAACACATCTATGCACACCAATGAAGCGAACTGAAACTTAGTTAACTTGGTGGGAACGTTGTCCAAATTTTACTAAACTGATCAGCTCAATAAACCCAACAAAACAGGGAGTGCGCTATAACTTCACCATACATTAACCGAACGGCACCAAACTTCATATGTGACACAAGAGGCTGACCCTGAACATGTCTTGACCTTGATTTCAGCTATTTCTTTTTTCGCCTTCATACATTGACTGATCGGCTCAAAACTTGATACCCACGCTGCTTGCATCTTCAATTATAATTAAAATTATAATTACATACAGTTCTCAGTTGAAATGCAAGCCTGACTCAGGACTTTACCGCTCCAACCCGAAACCACACCATGATGGAAACACAGCAAAAGTCTAATCAGGACGAACTCTGTAGCATTCTCAGATTTTTGTGTCACAGCCTCATGAATACTGAAATGAAACTCTGATGTGGGTCTGATCCACAGCTGTGGTGCGACTTCGACAAGTCCAGCACCTTCAGGAACCAGACGTTCAACGAGTCCACCTCAATCCCAGACATCTGCTTCTACCCAGAGGTAACAAAGACCAAATGTGTGTTTGTGTTTGTTTCAACTGATGAATGAAACATGGGGGCGTGTGTTCACAAGAGGTCTGGATAGATGGAGCCGAATTCTGAATATCCATTCTGTTATTTTTTTGTTGCTCGCACAATAAGCAGCTAATTGATGGACAGAAAAGTTAAGTCTGAATCTATAATCTATAGATTTAATGAAATAATCATTAAAATAATGATCTGAAAAATAATTATTGTTATGTTTATAAACAACAAATATCATTAAAATATCAACGTCACATATTTTTAATATATTGCTTTTACTCACTGTCCACCTGAGTTGTCTGTTTGTGACTGTAAACGACTGTAAAATTGAGTAACCTGTCCGTCTCTCTCTGTCTCTGTCTGTCTCTCTGTCTGTCTGTCTCCTCAGTATTTCGTGTTCACCGGCGTGCTGGCGATGGTGACGTGCGCTGTTTTCCTGCGTCTGAACTCAGTGTTGAAGTTAGCGGTGCTGCTGGTGATGATCGCCGTGTACTCGCTGCTGACCGAAGCGTTCTACAGCTCACTGTTCGTCCGCTATGACACCGTCCACCACAACACGGAGTAAGGACATCTTTACTCACACTGTGTGAAGGTCACATGACTCCACAATAAATGGAGGTCAGCAATAGTGGGAAAAGCTATTTTCTTTCTTCTTCTTTAATTTAAAAAATGACGTGGACATTAAAGCCTCGTCTTCTCCACAACACCGCAGGAAAAAGACACATTGACCTTTTTCGTCCTCTCCGCTAACGCTAACGTTGTAAATGTGAGAAAAGTCGTCTCGTGGACGTCCTCGGGTTTTAGTGCAGTGACCTTTACATGGACGATGTTACGATGGCGGCAGGAACATGAGAGAGAGAAAATGACACTTCTGTTCAGAGACATAAAGATGTTATCTACCAAGACGAACAAAAGAGTCGACTGTAGCCCATGGATGTATTATAAGAACTGGATAGAGCTCCGCCCTCTCTGCCCTGAAGACAGTTTTGTCATGGTGGCCACTCCCGGTACTGCAACAAAAAATATTCATGGGCCCAAAAAGCAACACAATAGTAAAATAGACGTGTGTAAAACTGTCCATAGCACACCTGGAGACATGGACACAGGCATGTATAGATCTTTATATTCTATATTTTTAATTCATGGAGTTTCACATTTGTAAAACCTTCCTAAAGGCCATAAAAAGCCCAGAAAAATCTTATTTCCCACAGTGACGTCACAGCTGTGTACGAGCACAGCAAAGCGCTGTCATGTGACGTCTCACTACTGTCAGTGAACTGAACAAAAACTTTATGAGAAATGTGAATAAATGAAGGTAATGATGGGTTTTCTTTTACATTTTTAAAAATATTACAACAAAGCAGGTTTTATTTATTTATTCGTCGCTCATGAGGATTTATTTCAAACTTATTATTGATGTATTATCGAGACCTGCGGTCACTTCACCACTGATTCCCGGGGAGGCTGCTTGTCTTATCGTCACTATCGGTTCATAAAGTTACTGATAAATGTGATGAACACATGAATTAGAGTCAAAGAATCTGGAGTTATAAAACTACCTTTAACACGTTGTTATTGTTCCTAATAATATGATCATGAGTCTGCAGGTTTATTTTAATATTTTATATTATTATTTTTTAGCTTTATTTGTAAACCACCTACAACAACAGTTAGAAATGTGAACTTTGAAATTTAAACCAAAATACAAAGCATAGCAATGAGACCAAACATCATATTCATGGTTAATATTCAATTCAAATATTATCCTGGACAATAATATATAAAATCCCTGAGTTCTGTGACAGCAACATTTTGTATTTTACAAAATTTTTGATGATTAGCATACATTATATCAGTGAATGTAAAATCAAGCAAAAAGCGTCCAAGAAAACATATAAACTAATATTCACGGTCAATTAAATGAACCTTTAAATTGATCAATTTAACCTGTAATGACGTCATTATACTTTTCAGTTTACTGTATTCACTATCGTTGGTTTTGACATTCATTTAGAAATCCATGGTTTAAAGACCGAAGCTGACATGACATCGGTATTCATGAAATCCGCTTGCGCACGTCAGTAGCGTTCTCCTGTCATGCCTTTCGCTGTTCATGAACGCGCCGAGCACGTCAAGAAAGCGGACGGCTTGTTCACATAGATGAAAGGCATTATGGGAGTAACACTACTGAGTGAGCAACTCCAGAAAAATGAATGGAGCCAAAGGGGCGGAGCTCTATCCAGTTCTTATAATACATCCTTGCTGTAGACATGGCCTCAACTCAACAGGAAGTCGGCCATTTTGGAATTTTGGAGTTTTGCACCCTATGTAAACGAGTGAGACACATCAAAAGCGAACAGTGGATTCAACAGTGAGGTCAGGGAACACGAGCGCCCTGTCATGACTACATACAGTCCTAGTTATTATATTTATTATTCACACAGGACTCACAGACACAAGATGAAGATCATTTCCTCATATTCAAGACAATTTTTTTTCCTCAAAGATATTTTTATTGAGTTTTAACATTTTACAAAATCACAAAACAAGAAACCTTATCTAACCCAAGCCCACCCCTCAAAACACATCATTACCGAGCCAGACACATTCACAAATGAATAAACAGAATAAACACCAACTGCTTAATTCCTGGAGTGGTACAGGTAACAGCTGGAAGTCGGGTTTTACACTGAAAAAGTAAAATAAAGTAAAACTAGATAGAAAAGAGAATATATACATAAACATACATATATATATACATATACAAATCATGAACCCACAGATGGGTCAAAAGCAGGCATCAGGCCAATTTGTACACTTGAAATTGGTAGCATCGAAACAAGAAAGGTGTGAGGGATCCAGTCCCTATGTTGTTTTAAAATTATGAAAGTATTCCAGAAAGGGTCCCCACACTTTCTGAAACTTTTCTTTTGAGTTACAGATTGAGTAATGTATTTTTTCAAGATTTAGACAAGACATAACATCTCTCAACCACTGAGCGTGGGTGGGCGGGACAGCATCTTTCCATCGCAGCAATATTGCACGCCTGGCCAGGAGAGAGGCGAAAGACAAAGCTCGCCGTTTAGCTGGGGTCAGGCGCACATCGACCTCACCCATAGTTCCAAAAAGACCGACCAAAGGGTTGGGCTCTATGTTCAAATTGACAATCAGGGACCAGGTTTGGAAAACTTCCTTCCAGTATTTCTCAAGGCTAGGACATGTCCAAAACATGTGGATGAGCGAAGCCTCTGCGCTCTTACATTTGTCGCACCTGGGATCCACATCTGGGCGAAAACGAGATAATTTGGCTTTGGATATATGGGTCCTGTGTACAACTTTGAATTGCAGCAAGCAGTGACAGGCACAAAGCGAAGTTGAGTTTATCAATTTAAGAATTGTGTCCCACATTTCTTCTGACAAGGACAAACCCAGATCTAGCTCCCATGCAATTTTAATGTTGTCGAGTGGGGCCCGTCTTATACCTAGCAGTTTGTTATAGAAAATTGAGATCAAACCCCTGCGTGATGGCTGTAAATTGAGAAGTGCATCAGCAATGTTCACATCAGGTGCCTGAGGGAAGCTTGGTATCTGACAGCGAAGAAAATGTCTTATTTGTAGATACCTGAAAAAGTGAGACTTTGGAAGATTAAACTTCTCAGTTAGTTGCTCAAATGATACAAAATTATTATGTATGAAACGCTCAATACCCAGTCTCCGCCATTCCTGGAATGTTGTGTCCAATAAGGAAGGTTGAAAAAAGTGATTGGCAGAAATGGGACTCGAGAGGCAAAAATCGAAGGAGCCAAAGTGTCTCCTGAACCGAGCCCACACCCTCAACATATGCCAGACAACTGGATTATCTATGGGTTTATTTGGTGGGAGAGGAAGTTTAGATCCAATAAGTGCTGGAACTGAACAGCTTTTAGCAGAACCCAACTCCATTGCCACCCATGAAGGGCATTCAGATCGATTGTAAAAATGAGACCAAAACGACAACGAATGTTGGCTGCCCAATAGTAAAACCAAAAATTAGGTAGCGCCATACCCCCCTCTCCTTTAGGTCTATAGAGATGGACCTTATTTAACCTAGAACGCTTCCCTTTCCATATATAGGATGATATAACAGAATCCAATGTATCAAAAAATGATTCAGGAATGAAGATTGGAACTGATTGGAAAGCATACAAAAATTTAGGGAGAATATTCATTTTGATAGAATTAATTCGGCCAACCAAAGACATAGAAAGGGGTGACAACTGGGTCAGGCACTGCCTTGTGTGATTTAGCAAGGTAAGAAAATTTTATTTGAAAAGACACTTGTGCTTTTTTGTAACTGTAATACCTAGAGATATCTGGACGTGAGATAAAACTTAACAAGTCGTCTGCATATAGGGCCACTTTATGTTCCACTCCATTCCTCCATATACCAGAGACATTCTCACAACTGCGGATTACTATCGCCAATGGCTCTATGGCCAGGTCAAATAACAGGGGGCTTAGAGGACACCCTTGTCGGGTTCCCCGATAGAGGTTAAATGGTTGTGACAGCTGAGAGTTGGTAAGGACAGAAGCAGTGGGGTTTGAGTACAGTAATTTTATCCAGGTGATAAAATTCGGACCAAAGCCAAATTTCCCCAAGGTCTCAAATAAATATACCCACTCTATCCGGTCAAAAGCTTTCTCCGCGTCTAAAGAAAGGACACACTCAGGAGTTTCACCGGAAGGTCAAATAACCGACGTATGTTGAAATAGGAATAACGATGCTTGACAAAGCCAGTTTGGTCTTCAGATATGATGGAGGGTAAAATGTTCTCCAACCTTCGGGCCAAACCTTTAGCCAGAATCTTAACATCAACATTTAATAAAGAGATCGGTCTATATGAAGAGCACTCTGTCGGATCCTTGCCTTTCTTTGCAATAAGGGTGATACATGCTTCACAAAATGATGCCGGAAGCTTACTCTGCTTGAAGGAGTCAGACAGCACTATGCTTAGCTGCAACGAAAGTAGTGAGGAAAATGTCTTAAAGAATTCTGTGGAAAACCCGTCAGGTCCCGGGGATTTTCCTGCAGTGAGGAAATGGCAGCATCTATCTCCTCTGTCGTTATGGGTTCATCTAATCTCATTTTACTGTCGGGGGAGAGCGTGGGAACGTTTAGTCGATTCAGAAAATTATCCATTAATACAGCATTATTCGAAAAGTCAGAGGTATAGAGCTGTGAGTAGTAACTCCTGAATGTTTTATTAATTTCTACATGATCCGAAGTAGCCTTACCATCCTCCATTTTAATATTTGTGATATGACCCTTTGCTTTGAGTCCTCTCAGCTGATTAGCTAACAATTTGGCAGATTTTTCACCATGAATATAGAACAAACTCTTACTCCTCGAGAGTTGGCGTTCAACCAGATAAGTCGAGGCCAAATCAAATTTGGTTTGAAGCTCCACACGCGTTTTATATAGGTTAGGGTCTTTAACTTGAGCATATTGATTATCTAAGTCCTTAATTTGATCGGCTAATTTTAATCGTTCACGGTGGGCCTTTTTTTTCATATTTGCGGTGTAGGAAATAATTTGCCCCCTAAGGTATGCCTTAAAAGCATCCCAAACTACTAGACTGGATATATCCGGGGAGGTATTTGTCTGAAAGAAGAAGGATATATGTTCTTTCATGAAGTTTACAAAATCATTGTTCGACAGGAGAGTCGAATTAAAGCGCCAGTGTTTTTTAGCTTGAGGAAGGTCAGGCAGTGCCAAAGCTAGCACAACAGGAGCATACCAAAGGTATCAGTGCATTATCAATGAAAAAGTAGTCAATCCTAGTGAAGGTATGGTGAACGTGCGAGAAGAAAGAGTACCCTCTCTTATTCAGATGGAGGGAACGCCATACATCAGAGATACCGAAATTGGATAAAAAGGATTGAATGAATAAGGCAGACCCACCAATTGAGACAGGATTGGGCGAAGACCGGTCCAGCACGGGATCTAACCAACAATTGAAATCCCCACCAAGTATAAGAGAGTATGAGCTCAAATCCGGGAGAGAATTAAAAAAGCGTTAAAAAAAACCCACATCGTCCGCATTTGGAGCATAGACATTGGCAAGCACCATCATTGTATTGTATAATTTCCCTGAGACAATGATAAAACGACCGTTTGTATCTGATACAACATTGTGATGCACAAACGGGATACTTTGATCTACAAGGATTGAAACCCCCCTGGCCTTTGCCTGGAATGAGGAATGGAAGTGCTGCCCCGCCCACCGTGACATCAGGCGAGAGTTATCAGAACCACGAATGTGTGTCTCTTGCAAAAAAACAAATGCCGGTTTAAATTGTTTTATATGCGAAAATACTCTCCTCCTTTTAACAGGATGATTCAAACCCTTTACATTCCAGCTAACAAAGTTTAATGATCTATCCACTGTCTACAACTGAAACCGCAGAAGGATAAACACAGAAGAAATCAAAACTCCAGGAGAATAAAGGACATAATAAACCAGGAATTAGCTGTACATAACTTATGTAGGATAATAAACCAGTACTGGCATAGGAAAAGAAACCCCTCACCCACCCACCCCACAACAAGACAGCTGCCCAAGAACATAGCAGCAAGCTCTTCAAAGCAATCATTATTTACCCTCCTCAAAAACGAACTTCTTGTCAGTTACCCCCCATATCTTCAGCTCCTTATTGAAGTGATAGAATGCACTCAACACTCCTAGGACCACATTTGAACTATTCCATGAGTACAAACATAATAACAAATATATATATGCATATACATATAAAATAATATAGCAGAACAAAAATAAATAAACATGCTGCTTCAACAAATTAACATAGACTCTGTCAGGTTGTACTCACTCGCATGTAGCAGTAAACTAAGTTCAACGTTGGGTGATATACTCACATACTTACAGCTCGGGTGAGTGTAATACTAATGATTAAGAAAGCTGCTCCATACCAGCTGTGGTCTGATCACCGAAATCGTATATGGTAATGACCAGAGTAAAGATAGCAAGTCAGCGGTTGCAAACAGCCAGGCATAGTCGTCAAGCAGTCATTTACGGTGGAACAGATGGAGGCAGGCCATCGATGTATTTCCGTGCCTCATTAGTCGAGCGGAGCCACTTCTTGTCTCCGCTTGGAAGTGTGATGCGGAGCCGTGCGGGATAGAGGAGAGATGGTTTGAGCCCTCGGTTGTAGAGATCTTGACCATGACTGCTCTGTACTCGGCACGCTGGCTTTGAACGTCAGGGCTGTAGTCTTCGACAACTCGGATTTGCTGGCCGCGGTACTCCAGCTTCCCTCTACGGCGGGCCTCGCGGACCAGAAGGTCCTTGATCTGATAGCGGTGCAGACTGAGAATGACAGGACGCGGTCTCTGACCGGGAGCTGGTTTTGCTGTTAGCGAGCGATGAGCCCTGTCAATCTCGGGCGGAGATGGAAGCGTCTCCTTTCCAAAAACCTCGCACAGCAAATCAGAAAAAAAGGCTGTAGGTTTCCCACCTTCAATAGACACCGCTAGACCCAAGATGCGAATGTTTTGTCTTCTGCTGCAACCCTCTAAGTCGATAACTTTAGCCGTTAGCTTGGAGTTGCTTTCCTGTAGGTTAGCGCAGACACTTTCCAGCTCACCGACGCGCTGACTCAGGTCATCCGCAGCGAGCTCTAACGACGAAAGGCGCTGCCCATGCTCGTCAACTGTGGAGCGAACCTCGTCAAATTTTTTTTCCAGCTGGTTGAAAGATGTTTTAAAGTCGTCGGCTAGCGACTGCCTGTGCTGCTCAAGTAGCTCCGAAATAGCCTCCATGGTCAAGGCTTGGTCGTCTCTTTTCCCCGACTTGCCACGATGTGAAGTCATTTCGAAGCAGGTGTATGTTAAACCAAAGTTAATAGCTCAATATAAACTGTACATTTGCAAAATAAAGGAGCGAATAAGTGAGAAAAATGCCGCGTAAACGGGAGCGCTTGCGCGTTGCGTCTACTCCATGCGGCAGCCAACGGGAAGTCTCAAGACAATTTTTAAAGGCAGAGACAAAATTCTCTCTCGATTCATTTGTCATTGCTGTGTTTTATTGAAATTGTGTCAGAAATCATTCAAATCTGAAAGAGAAACTCTTGCTTTGGTTTGGTTTTTCTTGCTTAGTCTGAAACTTCCAGAGATCTTGCAAATCTTGTTGCAAGGATGATGATGATGATGATGTCATACATGCTTGTTCTGCTTCCAACAGGAACTTCCTGGGAACTAAAGAGACGTCGTTGCTGCTGATGGCCATGTTCCTCCTTGCAGTCTTTTACCACGGACAGCAGGTGTGCACCACTGCTTACACGTCACACAATGTTGCCGCCCCCTCGTGAAGCTTTTGGTAACCTTTTAATCCTCATCTTGTCCAGAGTGACCTCACCAAAATCTCAGCAAAGCTCTGGGAGGAGTTTGTTCAAATACAACGTTTGCAAAATCACCAAAAATCAAAGGTGAAAGTAAAAGTCCTTTTTGCCCACCATAGGAAATGAATGGGTGAACATTTCTCAGTCACGTAATCCCAAACATTGAACCCAAAGCTAAAACTGAATTAAAATAAATAAAAACCAACGGTGTAACATTGTGACGTCTTCAGACTAACGTGGCTCAGGTTCTGGTTCCTGCTCGGCACTCTTCTCTTACATGCTCGGACAAAGGAGCTTCAATTAAGAGCTCGTCTCTGTCCTCTCGTCTGTCTCTGTCGTCTCTGACTGACCGAGCCACTGAACTGTGAGATCAAAGGTTTCCATAGAGAACACATGAAAGCTGGCTTTACTCAATGAATGAATGAATGAATGAATGAATGAATTTAGAAAACTAAAACCACCTTCAGTTACCACCAAGAAAACAGACTGTCTTATGGAAAACATTCCCACACTCACTCACTCATTTAAAACATAATTTTGTTCCTGGTCAAAAATGTCCACCATACAAATGAATGGGTAACACTCAATGAACAAACTAAATAAAAGTATCAAAAATGACCACGGTGAAAACACAATATTATCCAACACTGTAAAAGTAGCATTTTTCTATCTGATGGCGAAAGAAATGTCCATCACTTGTGTTTAAGATACGACGACTTGTGACTAAACGCTGGGAAAATAAAGCAGCGCCTTGATTTGACCTCAGTCTGGAGGACGAGGCCGTCCGTCAGTCCGTCCTTCATTGTTGAGGAAACAGAGGGCGTGAAAAGGTCCGCTGGTGCTTCTGTTGAAGTTATTTAATTGTGTGGTGGATCAGAAGGAGACAGAGGACAGCCTCTTTCATTATAAGAGCCTGCCTCTCATTCACGCTTGTTAAATGCATGTGATTTGTGCGTCGCCCTCCTGCCACGTCATGTTTGATGTTAGAGAGAGAGAGAGAGGGAGAGAGCGAGAGAGAGACGTAGACGAGTGGTGGACCCTCCTCACGTCATCAAACACGTCCATACTATAGAGACAAAGAGACGCCCGAAGATGTCCACAAACTCATGACTTTGTATTAATTGTGAATTAAGAAGTCGTTAACGTCCTCAGATTAATTTAATCTGTGTCTCAGATTAAATTAATCTTTAACTGATTTTTCAAATTTAGCCGCTCATTACAGCGTCAACCTTTTCTTCAGCTGCATGATTTATGCTGTCCACTGTAGACCTGGTCCTGGTCCTGGTTCACTTTGAAAAACGACACAAGGGAATAAGGATGCGAGAGGGCACAAGGAAACAAGGAAATGTGAATTTCTGTTGAGATGATTTAAGATGGCGTATGTAAGTCCTGTGTCTCCTGTCTTCAGCTGGAGTACACGGCCAGACTTGACTTCCTGTGGAGAGTTCAGGCCAAAGAGGAGATCAACGAGATGAAGGAGCTGCGCGAGCACAACGAGAACATGCTGAGGAACATCCTGCCCAGTCACGTGGCCCGACACTTCCTGGAGAAGGACCGTGACAACGAGGTGAGAACCAGCTCCGTTCAGGTCACTGCGCCGATCGGGGGGCAGCCACACAAGTCTTTAACTCTCAAATTAAGAAGGAAAGTTATTTGTTCAACCTTTGATCAAATTTGTCAAAGTTTGACCTGGTGTTAACGACCTTGAAGACACAGACAGAGAAAACATGGCTGCCGACAGAGACACAAGGACAAAACTGGTGTTTGTCTCTTAACAAAAGAATCAAATTTGGTTGGTTGGTTTATAAACTTCAGTTTCCTGTCTGCTTGTCCTTGTGTCTCAGCAGGGGGCGCTCACACTCATCATTGTTTAATGAGATATAGAAGAATAATTAAATAATAATTAAGTTTGAGTTTTAAAAGTGTGAAAATGTCCTCATGAACGGTTGGTTGATGACTTCACCGCCAGCACTTAAGATAAAAAATGAGATGACACTGGGGTGATTTTGATTTAAATAAATGAGTCAAAGACTTTTCTCTCTGTTCAGGGACTGAAGAACAGGACAGGGAAACTTTGGCCCGCGTTCTTCATGATAATGAGCGGCTATATTAGCCGGATAGTTATCGCACGCTGGGGCCAAACGGTTACATTGTCCTCCTTCACTATCATCTCCGCCGATCTGCCTCCGCCTCCCAAACGTAAAGGCGAGCTTCCACTGAATTATGAATGTGGAGAGAGGAGAGGTGATAAGGTTCTGCTCCCATGACTGTTCCTAATTAAAAAGGACACGATTAAAAATGCATCCATTAGGATAAGTTGGCTCCTAATCACTCGTTACATTATTAATTAGCCTGTTTGTTGTTGCGTGATCTGGATCCTGAAGACATGCAAGTTATAAATAGACTCCAATATCAGCGACGAGGTGTTGATGATCGCTGGAATTAATCAGGTAACACCAAGATGAGTGTCATTGACATCAACAGCCTGAGGTGTTTTTCAATTAAAAGTGATAGTGCAGTTTTTCTGTGTGAGTGTGTGTGTGTGTTGTAGTGGCATAACCAGAGCAGACGGTACTGTGAGCGCCCCCTGCTGCTGAAAACCAGGAGGAAAAACAGATTTACCAAATAAAACTACATCTGTCTTTAAGAACACGTTCAGACTTTTCTCTCTCACACCAAACCTCATAGAGAAAATCAGTGATTTGGTGGGGACACAGGAGCTGCTGGTCTACTGCTGCCTCTTGTGGTCACTTTGTGTCACTGAGGTCAATGTTAGCGAAGGTTATTTCATGCCGAAGTGACAAAAGAACTCATTAGAACTTATTGATGGAGGCAGCAGTGGATCAACAACTCCTGTGTGTGTGATGTTAAAATCACAGATTTTCTCTCTGGACTTTGGTGTGGGAGAGTGAGGTCAGGTTCTCAGTAGTGGCTCAAAGTTGTTAGTCACTGGTTTTAATTATTGACGCAGACAGATGGTGAATGAACCCAGATTAACCTTCAGGAATGACTCTGAACTTTTTGAGCTTGGTGTCACCTCCTCTCTCTCACACTCTCACACACACATACAGTCAATGCACGCTTCACCTCACTCTCCACTGTCGACCTGTTCCACAAACGTCCTACTGCGTTAATTTCAAGTTGCTCCCTGAGCGTCGCTGTTCCGGCCCGTGAAGAAAACACAAAGCTCTGTAATTGCTTTTTAAACTGTACAGAGAGAGAAGTGTGTGTGTGTCTGCTCTGATTTTAATAACACGTTGTCACTCAGCGACAGGGAACACATTGATTTATCTCTGCGTGACAGCAGTGACTCAGCAGTTACAGGGTCAAACTTTTCCTTTGCCTCTGCTCTTCTGCCAAACCCCACAGAGAAAATCAGTGATTTTAACATCACACACACAGGAGTTGTTGATCTACTGCTGCCTCATCACTAAGTTCTAATGTCTTATTTTAGTGAATTCAACTTCCTTCAGTCAGATTAATATCAGTGACACAAAGTGACCACACGAGGCAGCAGAGGACCAGCAGCTGGTGTGAGAGAGTGAGTGGTTTACTCTGAATTAGTTTGACTTTGACTGAGTTTGTTAGATGATTGTGTCAGTGATGATGTCACAGAAAAGTCACGTGACTGTTTTTTAAAAGCTGAGCAGGAGAAAGAGAGGGGGAGAGGAGGAAGAGAGATGGGGAGAGAGAGGAAGAGGAGGAGGAGAGAGATGGGGAGAGAGAGGAAGAGGAGGAGGAGAGAGATAGGGAGAGAGAGACTTCTCCTGAAAAACTGAAAACGTTCAAATGTACGTGTGTCAACCACCAACCTAGTGGTGGAGACTGTGTATTGCAGCCACTGCAGTGAAACCCAAACTAAAAAATATCTGAGTTTGTGGACAGAAGTAAACTTGAATTATGACAACATGAATCGGTTAAAGGTCCAATCAGAAATAAACCAAAAACTCCAGGGACACAAACCTTATTCACTATTTGTTGAATAAATAAATAAATAAATAACTAAATAAATAAATAACGGCATTAAAATATAGAGTTATCATCTCCTCATTTATTTGTTCACGTTCACACAACAGAGAATGATAAACTATTAAAAATTAAAATGAGCAGGTTTATTGTTCAGGTTTAAGTTGTCTTTCATGTTCTCACACACATACAGGAGTTGTACTCGCAGTCGTACGACGCGGTAGGCGTGATGTTCGCCTCAATCCCGGGCTTCGCCGACTTCTACTCACAGACAGAGATGAACAACCAGGGCGTGGAGTGTCTGAGGCTCCTCAACGAGATCATCGCCGACTTTGACGAGGTGAGAGGTTCAACCTCATCGACTTCAAAAGAATTCTCCACCTTCTACGCTGTTAATTAGTACCTGGATCTTTAAGTGAAAAGCAATATTTGTTACGGAAATTACTATTAAGAGGTGGTTTTTGTGTTAAAGGACCCAGTATGCAAAATCAACTTTTTAATCATTTTAATACTTATATTTGGGACTCTGGAGGCCCTACCAGTCGCCAAAGTGTGGAAAAAGAATACTCAGTCCTTTTTTCGTGGTCCCCCTTAGTGTAAGTATAGCCGATAAAACATGCAATGTTGAATTCCCTGCGCTTATGACGGCAGCATGCGCATTTCACCACGACTGTTACCGCCCCACCAGTAAGTTTACTTCGAGAGCTCCACCTTAGCTCCACCTTGTCCCTATAAAATGCGACGGTGCATGCGAGGGAGGAAGAGCGGTATTATGTCAATGTGTGACATAATACTTATGTGACGGCACTCTCGCTGTTTTCCGCGCACACTGCCATGTTGATATTGTCAGAGAACTAGTGGTGGGAGGGGGAGAGGAATGTAGCGGAGGGAACAGGAGCTGAGAAAAATCGATTTAAATTTTTTTAACATCGTCCAACCAAATAAATCCGAAATTTGATTTAAAATCGATCAGTTTTTATGGTCAAAATGTTGCTGCAAAACGAGTCGATATAAATGTCTCATCACTGACGCTCTCGTCAGTTTCAGTTTCAGACCAAAACCACACCCGCAGAACACGGACTGTCTTGTGACTGGCCAGTTTCCTGGAAGTGACGTCATTGGCACATCGGCTCTCAGACCCGCACCTCCCCCGCTAGAAAGGCAGATGCACTGCTAGCAATTATCAAAATATTGAGCAATGTCGTCGTCACGACCACTCGCCGTAATCCCTTACACATTTGATCCAGAGTCAGAAGACACTGTGACAAGTGAAAGACTGCTGCAGGACGCCTGTAGCTTGGATAACGTTAATTTGTCACAGAGATGATAAACACACATGCAGATGAAACACGAGCGAATACGTGTAGCTTAGCCTATCGCCAGCTATCGCTAATGCCAAATGACAGAACAAGCACACAAAGACAGTTTTACGGTTTGTAAATATTGTAATATACGTATTGTTGGCACTGCTCCTTCCTTTAGTTGAAGTTTGGTGCTGTGTCCTGCTTTATATTGCCCCAAGTTTGTGTAACAATCCTCCATGAAGTGGTTGCCACTTACATGGAGGTGTTTGGGAAATGTAGCAAGGATATTCCCATCAAATATGAAAGATATCCACTGAGCTTTTCTTTGCTCATTGGCGGGGAGCTTGAACCTTTTTTCCACATGTTCTCAACCGATACACTCAGCAGCTACGATTAGAGTAGTTCTTCTTCTTCTATGGTTGAAAGTACGTCACAGGATGTGCCCGGACTCTAGAGCCCGGACTAGGAGGCGCTGCTTTTTAGAGGAGTGGTGAGATATAATTAGTCAACGGAAGTGCCTTACCGCTTCGTAGAGCTCAGGAAAACATCAAACCCCGCCGCTCTCAGCAGTGGCTGAACTGATTGTTATTGATTTTTAGGGCTTCATAGACGAAGGTAATGACACAGATACACACAAAAACGCAGCGTTAATTGGCACTTCCGGGCTATGGCCTCTTTAACTTTGTCCTAACGTGAGACCAGAGACACAAACTCTCACCTGTGTCTCTGTCACATCCTCCACAGCTGCTCGGCGAGGAGCGTTTCCAGGACATCGAGAAGATCAAGACCATCGGCAGCACCTACATGGCCGTCTCCGGTCTGTCGCCTGAGAAACAGGTGAGATCCTTGTTAAACCAGCAGAACGCCAGCCATTTTGTCAGGTTTTTTTCCCATTACTATATAACGTATGTACAGTCTATAAGAATGTGCAATATAAAGTGCCTTATATCGGGGTTTTTTTTTGGCAATTTGAGGAAAAACATATTATATAATTATATAAACACAAAAAGCAAAATATTTAAAATCGGACTGAGTTTGTGAAATTTGGAAAATTAGCTTGGCTCATTTTTTATGAACAAAAAAAAGGGAAAAACTGTCATTTTTTGGGACCATTACACAATTATAGCAATGTAAAATTAATCATAACTTTGATTAGTGTCAATATTTTCAAACAACATTTCAAGAAGCAAATAAAATATTGATTTAATTCAAAAATATTGTATTTTATTGTTTGAAAATACATGTGTTCTTTGCACTCCCTCACTTGTTTTTTGTGCCGTGTTTTTTTGATTGTGGGCGGACCTTAGGAAGCTGCCTGCTGATTGGCTACTGAGTTTTGGAGTGACAGCTCAATGGACCGACAGCTTGCTGTCCGTCTGGAACATCCATCAAAATAATTGCAAAGATCTAACATTTGTCAGATTATAAACGTTAATTCCAGACGGACAGCGACTCCAAGCCTGTGACGACGTCCAGTCCATTGAGCTGTCGCTCCAAAATTCAGTAGCCAATCAGTAGGCAGCTTCCTAAGTCCCGCCCACAGACAACAAAAACACCAACCAAACCAAGTGTATTTTCAAACTAAAAAATACAATATTTTTGAATGATTAAATCGATATTTGATTTGCTTCTTAAAAAGTGTTGTTTGAAAATATTGACACTAATGTAATTCCATAAACACACCCATCAGGATTCAATATAAGGAGTTGTGTAAGGGTGCATCATTTTATAATAAATATATAATCAGAACTCTGAAGGTCATGGACTTCCCAGTTGGACAATTTCCAACTGGGAAACTTGGAGGAACCTCAAAAATCCAACCCCCAAAAACACTGTGAAGGCCATGTCATCAGCTCCGAGTTCTTCAAGGTCTTTTTATGTAAAGCACTCTGTTGTTGTTGTATTTAGTGCGACATAAATAAAGATTGACCGACTGATGGAGTTGTGACTTTCTGCTGACTCAATCTCGCTTCTGCCCTCCACAGCAATGTGAAGATAAATGGGGTCACTTGTGTGCGTTGGCAGACTTTGCCATCGCCCTCAACGAGAGCATCCAAGAGATCAACAAGCACTCCTTCAACAACTTTGAACTGAGGATCGGTATGAGATTCCTGATGTGTGTTAAAAATCACTGATGTTTGTCTTTTCTGGCACCGTCTGGTATCCATGTTCCCTCATTTTCAAGATTCAAGATTCAAGATTTCTTTATTGTCATACCAACACACATTAAGACATGAGGTCAGAACGAAATGTCAGTCTCTCCAGAACCCGGTCAGCCCAGCAATAAAGAAGAAAGAAGAAAAGAAGAACCAACAGTTTAACTTAACAAAATATAAATAAAAAAAAAGATAAAAACTTTAAAACCTCTGGAGGTAAGGTGCTGTGCAAAAACTGGTGCAAAAGGTGGCTTACAGTACTGGGGGCATGTGCAAAGTACAGTCCGTGTGGGTGGGGGCAGCAAGGCTATGGGGGCTACAGAGAGTTCAGGAGTCAGACAGCTCCAGGGTAGAAGCTGTTCCTCAGTCTCGTTGTCCTGTTCTTGATGCTCCATAGCCTCCTGCCTGAGGGGAAGGGGGTGAACAGTGTGTGTGCTGGGTGGGTGGGATCTCTCATGATGCAGGTGGCCCTTTTCCTGCATCTGGAGGTGAAGATGTCCGTGATGGTGGGGAGGCTGCTGCCCACAGTTCTCTGTGCAGCTTTCACCACTCTCTGCAGAGCCTTCTTCCCTGCTGCAGAGGGGTGGGGGTCCACAGTGATGTCAATACTGTCCTTGATGTGCGTTCTGACCAGTTTCTCAAAGCACTTCATGACTATCGGGGTGAGAGCTACTGGCTGATAGTCATTCAGGCCTGTCACTGTGGAGCCTTTGGGGATGGGGATGATGGTGGCAGTCTTCAGACAGGTGGGCACAATGACTGCCTGAGGGAGGTGTTGAAGATGTCTGTGAACACCTCCGACAGCTGGTCAACACAGCCTTTCAGCCCCCGCCCAGGGATGTTATCGGGACCAGCGGCTTTGCGGGGGTTGATCCTCCTGAGGATATTCTTCACCTCTGCCGTGGTCACACTGAGGGGCGCATGAGTCTGGTGCTGGTCTGGTAGAGATTCTGGGATTCTCAAAGCGAGCGTAGAAGCTGTTCAGAGCATCGGGCAGAGAGGGGTCCCGGGGGCACTGTGCATCTTTAGTGTTGTAGTCCGTGATGCATTTTATGCCCCTCCGTGGGTCACTGGAAGAGAAGTGATCCTGGACCTTCTGAGCATAGGTGGATTTTGCTCTCTTGACCCCTGCGATCAGCTCCCTCCTGGCTGCCCTGAGAGCCAGCGCATCTCCTGACCTGAATGCTGCATCCCTAACCTTGAGCAGAGACCGGACCTCTTTGTTGAGCCAGGGTTTCTGGTTTGAGTACATTGTCACTGTCTTGGTGGTTGTGACGTCCTCCACGCACTTGCTGATGTTGCCCAGGACAGCTGACATGTACTCCTCCAGGTCAATGTCTCCCTGACGATCAGCTGCTTCCCTCGAGACATGCCAGTCTGTGCACTCAAAGCAGTCCTGCAGTTCGGCGTCAGCATCGCTGGGCCACACCGTGATCGTCCTCTGTGCAGGTCTGTTGCATATACGCAGTGGCTGGTAAGCAGGGACCAGCATGATGGAGATGTGATCGGAGAGCCCGAGGGGGGGGGCGGGGCACGGCTCTGTATGCACGTCGGATGTTGGAGTATACACGGTCTAATGTGTTGTCTCCCCGTGTTGGAATGGTGACATGCTGGTGGAATTTGGGCAGGATGTCTGTCATGTGTACGTGGTTGAAGTCTCCAGCTACCATGTAAAAAGCCTCCGGGTGCTTGTTCTGTAGCGACCTGATGTTGTTGTGCAGCTCCGCTAACCTTAGCGGTTAGCTTTAGCATCCGGTGGGATATAAACAACCATGACGAACATCGCCGTAAACTCCCGAGGCAGATAGTGTGGCCGGCACTTGACAGTCATATGCTCTATTGCCTCGGAGCAGTGGCTTTGCACCAAAGTACAGTTTGTGCACCAACCTTTGTTGACATAGGCACAGAGTCCACCCCCTCTGGAAGGCTGAGTCCGGCAAGTTGTTAGTAAGCCACGTTTCCGTGAAGCAAAATACATCACAAATCCCCATCTCTTTGGAGACCCCCAGCCTCAGTCGAAGAAGGTCCATTTTATTGTCCAGTGAGCGGACGTTAGCCAGGAACATGGATGGGATCGGTGGTCTGTTGGCGTTAGCCTTTAGCCTAGCTAGAAGGCCTCCCCGCTTGCCCCGCTTCTGTTTACGCTCATGCCGCTTCCTCTTGCCGTCTCCCCGCCACAATCTGCTACGCCAGCACCGCCTTGGCAAAGTTTTCTTGCTCTTGTCCTTGTTCTTCTGGGGAAATCCACCTTGCCGTGCATAAAAAAAGGATCAAAACTTTGAGCTACAGCAGCCGTCTGAATTTCAAACATTTGAAATGTCATATCAAACCAGCTACATATGCTACAGGTTTGTAGTTTAGAAGCTTTGCACACTTTGCAATGGCTAAAATGATGACGACAAAGCTCAAATTTAAATATCAAATCATTGTCAAACGGGTTCACACAGTGTTGATTAAGTCCGTCAGCTCCACTCAAATCTCTCTGTGTTTATCAGTATAGCCGTGTTTAAATCTCATGTCACCCGGTGACATTCCAACACTACGAGCTGCACACAGGAAGTGATTTGTTTTATGCCGAGACAGACGGAGGCAGTGGCATCACTGGGCGAGAAAAGTGAGACAAGCGCAACGAGATTGGAGTTTGACGAAAAGTTTCAGAAGTGAATTCTACTGTGATGAAAATATCCACCCGCCCCTGCTCTGCTGCTATATACACATAAACGCTCCCTTTAGTTAGGTCTGAAGGTCGCAGCAAACAAAAATGTTGCCATTTTAGTTTCTGAAAGAACAAACAGAGGCAGAAAGTGTGACACTGCACAAGAATAAATCATTTGTTTGTTTTTGACAGGTATGGCTCATGGCTCGGTGGTGGCGGGTGTGATCGGTGCCAAGAAGCCACAGTACGACATCTGGGGGAAGACGGTGAATCTGGCCAGCCGAATGGACAGCACAGGCGTGAGTGGGATGATCCAGGTCCCAGAGGAGACCTACCTGATACTCAAGGAACGTGGCTTTGCCTTCGAGTACCGTGGTGAGATCTACGTGAAGGGCATCAGTGAGCAAGAGGGCAAGATCCGCACGCACTTCTTGCATGGTCGGGTACAACCCAATCCGCTCATCATGCAGCCACGCAAAATCACTGGCCAGTACTCACTGGCAGCTGTCGTGCTGGGCCTGGTGCAGTCTCTCAACCGGCAGAAGCAAAAGCAGATTCTCAATGAGAACAACAACTCGGGAATCATGAAGGGCCACCACCACTACAACCGCAGGACGTTGTTAGCACCCGGTGGCTCCGAAGTGGGAGGGGGACATCACGCTGAAGTAGCCGATAAAACTGAGTTGTCCTGAAAAGCAGACCGGAGATCTAGTTCCACTCAGATTTCTCTTTAGGCAAAGATTGGCCCAGTGGTTCAGTTAAACCTCAGTGGATTCAACAAAAAATAGCTGTAACATTATAACAGTAAAACTGCTGACCAATGCATTGGTGAGTTCTTAGTCTGGTTCAAGATCCAGATCAGATTGGGTCGGTGCAGATACACCTCGTTCAGTCCTGGTATTAACATTCTTCCTCAGTGCTAAGTTCAGGTCTGAACACTCCCAACCCGTCCTGAATGCGTCCTCAGATTCGATCACAGAACACATTCCGGGGAGGTTTAAGGACGCATGTGACCGCACAAGAGACCAACTCTCTGCATGAAAGACATTTTATCATCTCTAGTATTCTGTAGTGATCCACTTTGATCTTACGTGATCCATGGCGATTGCGCATGCTCCCTATCAGGACAACACTGTCCAGTCCAGTTGGGGGCGCTCTCTTGTGTTGTTTAAAAGAGACTGAAGAAGAAGGGAACCATGGAAACCTGTTTGAGGTTATATAAGGAAGTCTGCTGGTACCAGCAGATGTACAAGTCAGGGCTCAAAGAACACAAGGACATACAAAAGAAGACAAACTCCTGGAGGGACATAGTCACGGGTAAAGTTGATCATAAGAAAACAACTGTGAAACAAGTCTTTATGGATGCAGAATGCAGTATGACCTCTCCCTTACTCTGATTTATTTGTAGCCACCACAGTATTAACACTGACAGTCCAAGGATTTCTTCTTCTACTGTTTTCATCCGTACAACCAGACTCGTTAAAAACACCTTTCCGTTCTCGCAAACAGGGACAGGTGAAGCCAGATCCACGTGTGGTCACAGGACACACATTCAGGACGCATTCTAATGCAAGGTGTGGACCGTCGCACTTTTCTTCATCCACATGTGATCAGATCACGAAGGACAGATGTTGATACCAGGTCTGAACAGGTCCAGAGGTTCAAGTGGGTCTCAGGACAAGTGTGGCTGATGTGTGCACAGAGACATCAACAAAACAAATACATTCCAATACCGTTTTTGGCACACAACATTTCTGGATTTGAGGTTACCTTTTCTTTTTCCAAAACCTAACTATGACTCTCCAGAGATATACATGCAGAGGCCTGAAGTCGTCAAACTGCAGCCACATTTAAATCCTACAGGGGTTTTTTACTTGTGGTTGATGAATTACATCTGAAAATAAGCACAAATTATATCATGTTGCAAACTTGAAAGTTGAGTCCCTCGCAGACTGGTAAGAGGTACAGTTCAGTTAGTTCAGTAACCAGGGAACCAAAATAACCAGTTCATACTGTCCTACTTTTTGGCTCCCTACTGTTGGTGTACAATGATGTACCCTCTAATGGGTGGAGGTAGACTCATTGCAGTCCTTTGATTGGTAGATAGAAACCCATCATTTCCGGGCAACAAGGAGAATTTCTTGGCAGTCGGCACAGCGAGGTTTGCAGTAGTGTAATGTCATGCTATTGACTTGGCTGACGCAGTGGAAATGCTAGCCAGATCCGGGTTTACCGTTCTGAACTATGTGGCAGAAAGAAACTTGAGTGTTGCTGTCAAAAAAACTATTAACAAAATCAAGACCAGACAAGGTAAGAAAAGGTAAGAACAAGACCAGTCCACTGTACAGGAATGCCCAGCCAGGGTCCTGGTTTTAGGCTGGGTCCCTAAAAGTCCTGGGATAAAATATGAAACCCTACAAGCCACCAGCACAACCTTTCATGACAGAACCTCATACTCAGACTAGTTAGGACAGAAATAATGGCAGATGGTGGTTGATAGGGTGCTGTGGCCCTTAAGAGCAGCCGTGACTGACCAATTTTTGTTTACCAGATGCCACACTCTGTTTTGCGACACTCTCGTGAACCTTTCGTCTTTATGCGTTAATTCTCATACGGTGGTTAGTCTTAGGCTAGCATTTAGCTTAGCAGTGACGTTGTGTAGTAAAATACAACTATGGAAGTGAACGAGATAAACACATCACACTGTTAATCCGCTCCTACTAATCGTGGTGGAAATTCCCTAACCTTGACGCCTGGGTCTGGGGACAACAAACTTGACCTGAAAGAGACATATGTTCCAGGTTCCTGATGATACACGTTTCTTCCTCAGTTTCACACTGATCTACAGGTTTCAGTCACAGATGTCTTCATCCATACATGTGTGTGCAGGGACAAATGGACCCTGTTCTAGGACAATGTCCATGTGTGGCCCATAATTGTCACCATACACGAAGGCTCCAGGAAAGTAATACAGACATGTGTTGAACGCAAGATTGTGGCTAAATATCGGAGAAGATTAAGATCGTGGATGTAAATAATGCAGGTTACAAATGAACAGCTGGTTTGGGAAAATGTTTCCAGAGGGAACAAAGAGACTCAAACACAGTTCCTAACACCTCAAGGACACACACCTGAATGTAAACAGCAACGGTGTTTATAAGAAAACTCCACAGGGCATCTTTATGAGGCTAACGAGCAGGTTAGCTAATTAAAAAGGACAGTTACAAGTTTGTGATGAGCCTGAGACTCACAGGTTGACTTAACAAGAGACTCTGCAAATAAAATCTACGCCAGTTTAAGTCTACAATAACTTAAGAAGTATATGGTCACTGCTTTGTTGAGTTAAGCTAAAATGTCTTTGTCCTTGTGTCCCTCCTGGCAGCCATGTTTACACTAAGAGTCAGCCTTCACGTGTCTCAGGCTACCACACTTGACAAAACCCGAATCACCCCTTTAACCAGGAAAACCAGTTAACTAACCTGTTGACCTTCCATGAACATCAGGTTAGCTAAAACACTTCTCTGGACATTTCCACTGAGGTTTAACTCGACCAGTAAAATCATTCCCTTCTCCTGAATCAATGCCACTTTCGATGAATGTTTGGAGAACTGAAACTCCACTCCACTCCACTATTCCTGAAGGGGGCAATGTTGGTGGTAGTGGAGGCAGGGAGGGAGGGGGTCAGGACTGTTTTCATCCACCCTTGCTCTTTTCAATGTGTGTTGGACTGATCTATTCCTCTCGTCGTTTCCTGTTCCCCTTTTTACATCGCCCTTTTCCTGCCCGAACTCCAGAGACCTTGTCCCCGCCCAGACCCGCTCCTGGTGTTGGTATTTCTTTTTTGTATTTCTTTTATATATGACAACACAATAAAAAAGGGGGTCTAATTTTTTATTTAAAAAAAAACAAAACAACATGTGGTTGTCGTCATTGTTTCCACAGCAAGAGTGAAGGAGAGTAAACTTCAGGATGGACTCAAAGTCCAGTGTGGAGGAATTGGATTCCAAATTTTACATAAAGTTCCAAATACTACTTATAATTCCAAAATCTATAATCTTCAAATCTACTTATAATTCCAAAATCTACTTATAGTTCCCAAATCTACTCATAATTCCAAAATCTATTTATAGTTATAAATTCTACTTATAGTTCCAAAACCTACTTATGATTCCCCAATCTACTTATAATTCTAAATTCTATTTATAATCCCAAAATCTACTTATAGTTCAAAAATCTATTTATAGTTTTAAAATCTACTTATAGTTCCAAAATGTACATATAGTAAAAAAATTTACTTAGAGTTCCAAAATCTACTTATATTTCCAAAATTGACTTATAATTCCAAAACCTACTTATAGCTTTAAAATCTTTACTTATAATTCCAAAATCTACTTATAATTCTAAAACCTACTCATAGTTTTACAATCTACTTAGAGTTTTAAAATCAACTTATAATTCCAAAACCTACTTATAGCTTTAAAATCTATACTTATAGTTCCAAAACCTACTAATAGTTTTAAAATCTACTTATAATTCCAAAACCTACTTACAATTCCAAAATATACTTATAGTTCCAAAACCTACTTATAGTTCCAAAATCTACTTTTAGTTCCAAAATCTACTTATACTTCCAAAAGCTACTTATAGTTTTAAAATCTACTTATAATTCTAAAACCTACTTATTGTTTTAAAATCTACTTATAGTTCCATAATTGACTTATAATTACAAAACCTACTTATTGTTCCAAAATCAACTTATAATTCCAAAACCTACTTATAGCTTTAAAATCTTTACTTATAATTCCAAAATCTACTTATAATTCCAAAAACTACTTATAGTTTTAAAATCTACTTATAATTCTAAAACCTACTCATAGTTTTACAATCTACTTAGAGTTTTAAAATACACTTATAATTCCAAAACCTACTTATAGCTTTAAAATATATACTTATAGTTCCAAAACCTACTAATAGTTTTAAAATCTACTTATAATTCCAAAACCTACTTACAATTCCAAAATATACTTATAGTTCCAAAACCTACTTATAGTTCCAAAATCTACTTTTAGTTCCAAAATCTACTTATACTTCCAAAAGCTACTTATAGTTTTAAAATCTACTTATAATTCTAAAACCTACTTATTGTTTTAAAATCTACTTATAGTTCCAAAATGTACTTATAGTAGAAAAATCTACTTATGGTTCCAAAATCTACTAATTGTTCCAAAACCTACTCATAGTTTTAAAATCTAATTATAATTCCAAAATCTACTTAAAGTTTAAAAATGTACTTATAATTCCAATAATTCCAAAACGACTTATAAAATCTACCCAAAACCTACTTATAGTTTAAAAATTTACTTGTAGTGCCAAAATCAACTTATAATTCCAAAACCTACTTATAGTTTAAAAATGTACTTATAATTCCAAAATCGACTTATAATTCCAAAACCTACTTATAGTTTAAAACCTATTTATGGTTTTAAAATCTACTTATAGTCTAAAAATCTACTTATAGTTTAAAAATCTACTATAGTTCCAAAACCTACTAATAGTTTTAAAATCTACTTATAATTCCAAAACCTACTTACAATTCCAAAATATACTTATAGTTCCAAAACCTACTTATAGTTCCAAAATCTACTTTTAGTTCCAAAATCTACTTATACTTCCAAAAGCTACTTATAGTTTTAAAATCTACTTATAATTCTAAAACCTACTTATTGTTTTAAAATCTACTTATAGTTCCAAAATGTACTTATAGTAGAAAAATCTACTTATGGTTCCAAAATCTACTAATTGTTCCAAAACCTACTCATAGTTTTAAAATCTAATTATAATTCCAAAATCTACTTATAGTTTAAAAATGTACTTATAATTCCAAAATCGACTTATAATTCCAAAACCTACTTATAGTTTTAAAACCTATTTATGGTTTTAAAATCTACTTATAGTTCCAAAATGTACTTATGGTAGAAAAATCTACTTATAGTTCCAAAATCTACTAATAGTTCCAAAACCTACTCATAGTTTTAAAATCTAATTATAATTCCAAAATCTACTCATAGTTTTAAAATCAACTTATAATTCCAAAACCTACTTATAGTTCCAAAATCTACTTTTAGTTTGATAATGTACTTTAAGTTTTAAAATGTACTTTTAGTTTTAAAAGCTACTTATAATTTTAAAATCTACTTATAATTCTAAAACCTACTTATTGTTTTAAAACCTACTCATAGTTTTAAAATCTAATTATAATTCCAAAATCTACTCATAGTTTTAAAATCAACTTATAATTCCAAAACCTACTTATAGTTCCAAAATCTACTTTTAGTTTGATAATGTACTTTAAGTTTTAAAATGTACTTTTAGTTTTAAAATCTACTTATTGTTCGAAAATCTACTTATAATTCCAAAATCTATTTGGAGTTCCAAAACCTACTTATAGTTCCAAAATCTACTTATACTTCTAGAGGTACTTATAGTTTTAAAATCTACTTATAGTTCCAAAATGTACTTATAGTAGAAAAATCTACTTATGGTTCCAAAATATACTAATAGTTCCAAAACCTAATTATAGTTTTAAAATCTAATTATAATTCCAAAATCTACTTAAAGTTTTAAACGATACTTAAAGTTGTAAAATCTACTTAAAGTTCCAAAATCTACTTATAGTTCCAAAATCTACTTAAACTTTAAAAATGTACTTATAGTTCCAAAGTCGACTTATAATTCCAAAACCTACTTATAGCTCTAAAATCTATACTTATATTTCCAAAAACTACTTTTAGTTCGAAAACCTAGTTTCAAAATCTATTTATAGTTCCAAAATCTACTTATAATTCCAAAATCTACTTATAATTCCAAAATCTACTTATAGTTCCAAAATCTACTTATAGTTTAAAAATGTTATTATAGTTTTAAAATCTACTTATTGTTCGAAAATCTACTTATAATCCCAAAATCTATTTAGAGTTCCAAAGCCTACTTATAGTTCCAAAATCAACTTATAATTCCAAAACCTACTTATAGCTTTAAAATCTATACTTATATTTCCAAAACGTACTTGTAACCAACCACAGCCCTAGCTCACTATGGTAGAGGCTGAGAGGTACAGAAATATTTACCAAAGTATCTATACACTTCATGGACCAGTTTATCAGAAGCTAAATTCAGCTCAGGAGAAAAGAGAGCAATCAATTGTCTGACTTGAGTAGCAATAGTAAAACTAGTACCGCGCGCGGTTCTGAACGGGTTCGAGCCGACCCGCGCGGGTCGCCGTGTGCCACGCCTCGCGCTCTCACTCGTTCATTCACCGCGCACGGTACTTGTTATTTTCAGTACTAGTTATTTTCAGCGGCGTCCCCGCGCATGTCTTCCTGTTTAAAATGGCCTACTTCCTGTTCGGTCAAATGCGTGTCCGTAAACGTGTTCAAAGAAGTTCCCTTGTCTTACATATCAAGTTTTGTGCAGATCGGACAATCTTAGAGTTTACTTCCTGTTTCAGGCATTCCACTTCCTATTGGGAGGTCAGCTTTTGCATATATGCTCAGGACAGGTCCCTGGTGTAACATATAAGGTTTTGTGCAGATCGGACAACGTATGGCAAAGTTAGAGGGCACTTCCTGTTTAAAATGGCCGACTTCCTGTTCGTCTCCGGAAACATGTTCAGGGAAGGTCCCGTAACTCACATATGTAGTTTCATGTCAATCGGACAATGTAAGACTTTACTTCCTGTTTCGGGCGTTCCACTTCCTGTAGGGAGGTGACCTTTTACGGACATGTTGAGGAAGGTTCTGGGGTACCACATACTAAGTTTCAAGTGGATACAACAATCCCTGTTGGAGCAGCATCAAAAACTATAAATGTAATTCTGTCTGCTGTCACCAGGGGGCGCTGTATTTGAAATTGAATATTTTCATATAGACGTGTTCAGGGCCGGACTGTCATCAATCCTTGCAAGTTTGGTTCAGATCGGACCAGGATTGGCAAAGTTGTAACAGTTTGTTTTTTTAGAATTTTCTACCACCACCAGGAGGCGCTGTTTTCAAAATGTACCGTTTCAGCAACACAGTCGTCTTCAGGAACTAACCATCATCAACTATAGCAAGTTTGGTTGGGATCAGACCTTCCATCGCAAAGTTATAAGAGTTTCATTGTCTGTTGTGAAAAATTATTATTATCTCCAATTTTGGCGCCCCCTATCTCGTACGCCATACAATATTTTAAAAAGCTTTTGATAACTTTTGATGCTCAATTCGTCCACATGGATCTCACCAAGTTTGAAGGTGATCGCACAAAAACTCTAGGAGGAGATAATTGAAATACAAGCTGTCATATTGTCTGCTGTCACCAGGGGGCGCTGTTTTCGAAACTGAATATTTTCATATAGACGTCTTTAGGGCCGGACTGTCATCAATCCTAGCAAGTTTGGTTCAGATCGGACCAGGATTGGCAAAGTTGTAACAGTTTGTTTTTTTAGAATTTTCTAGCACCACCAGGAGGCGCTGTTTTCAAAATGTACCGTTTCAGCAACACAGTCGTCTTCAACAACTAACCATCATCAACTATAGCAAGTTTGGTTGGGATCAGACCTTCCATCGCGAAGTTATAAGAGTTTCATTGTCTGTTGTGAAAAATTATAATTATCTCCAATTTTGGCGCCCCCTATCTCCTACGCCATACAATATTTTAAAAAGCTTTTGATAACTTTTGATGCTCAATTCGTCCACATGGATCTCACCAAGTTTGAAGGTGATCGCACAAAAGCTCTAGGAGGAGATAATTGAAATACCAGCTGTCATATTGTCTACTGTCACCAGGGGGCGCTGTTTTCGAAATTGAATATTTTCATATGAACGTCTTTAGGGCCGAACAGTCAACAATCCTAGCAAGTTTGGTTCAGATCGGACCAAGATTCGCGAAGTGGTAGCAGTTTGATTTTTTGTCCCAAAAATCAGACTTTGCGTCGTTGCCATGGCAACACCGTTAAACGATTTGTCGTCATATTGATCACGCATCATCTACCATGTGTTTTGACTGTTGTCACCAATTTTGAGTGCGGTACGATTATCTGTGTAAAAGTTATTCCCGAAATCGTAAAAAAACTTTTTTTTGGTGTATTTTCTTTCACCACAAGGAGGCGCTGTTTTCAAACTTCACCGTTTTTTCATAGACGTCTTCAGCCATGGCCCATCATCAATGGTAGCAAGTTTGGTTCGGATCGGACCTTCCATCGCAAAGTTATATGAGTTTTGTTTTTCTGATGCGAAACATCAGAATCATCACAGACTTTGCCGCCCCCTATCTCGTGCGCCATGCGACATTTGAAAAAACTTTTGATACCGTGAGCTCCTCAACTGGTCCACAGGGACCTCACCAAATGTTGAAGGTGATTGCACGAAAAGTCTAGGAGGAGTTAGTTCAAATACCATTGCTGCGAATTCGCCAAAATCGCCAAAAAATGGCCAATCAACCCAAGATGGCGGACTTCCTGTTGGGTTTGGATCATGGTCATAATGTAATTCTTTCTTCATCCCGACCTTCTACACATGTGTACCGATTTTCGTGCATGTGCGATAATTGTGTTGTTCATGGTGAATTTTGACAGGTCGCTTCGCACGTTTTGGCCCCTCCCACATTCAATTTTTGACGCACAATCCCCGAACCTTTTTCAGACGTAAATTTACACCACGATTGATGCGGCCACATCTGTGAGTTTTGGGGTATGGGAAAGGCCTCAAAAAGGCGATTTACTTTAAGGAATAATAAGAATAAGAATAACTAGTACCGCAAGCGGTAATTGACGGGTTCGAGCTTGACGGCTCGCGAGTCCCCGTGCGTCCACGTCGCAGCGCGAGTCCTCTTCCTCATCTTCCGTTCATTCACCGCTTGTGGTACTGGTTATTTTCAGCTGCATCCCCGCGCAATGTCAGGCGTGTCCTTTTAAAATGGCCGTCTTCCTGTTGGGTGAAAGGCGTGTCCGTAAACGTGTTTAGGGAAGGTACCTTGACTTACATAACAAGTTTCATGTGGATCGGAGAATGTCAGACTTTACTTCCTGTTTCGGGAGTTGTACTTCCTGTAAGGAGGTCATCCTTTACAGACATGTTCAGGGCGGGTCTGAGGTCTGAGGTCTAACAGTGTGATTTCGTCTATAAGTTGTTATTTTAGTGAAAAACAACTGATGGTATCAGAATTGAAGCTGAATTTTAGAAATAACTAGTTATTTTTGTGATAGAACATCTGATGGTATAAGAATTTAGGGTGCATTTTCTCTTTTTTCCCTCTGTTACTTTTTCTCTCTTCCCATTTTCCCTGTTTTTTTTTTTCCTTGGCCCCTCTTGCAGTACCTTTTGCCCCATCTTTCCCTTTCAGAGCAGCATGAGAAACTGTAAATGTTAGATTTGATAGATTTGTAGGCAAATGCCTCCATCATGTGGCGAACAAAGGTTACTGCACTGACAAACCACTCAGTAGAGTGGGTCCTGTGCAGTGTTCTTATGTCAACACCGTTGAACGATTTGTTATCATATTCAGCAAGCATCATCTACCATGTGTTTTACATGTTTTCATTCATTTTGAGTATGATACAATGAAATTTGTTAAAGTTATAAGGGAAATTGTGAAATTGTATTTTCTGTTACCACCAGAAGGCGCTGTTTTTAAAATGTACAGTTTTTGCATAAGCATCTTCAGCAAGATCCCATCATCGATCGTCACTAGTTTGGTTAAGATCTAACCTTTCATCGCAAAGTTATAAGAGTTTGTTGTTGTAGCGAAATACCAGACGTCATATTGTCTGCCGTCAACAGGGGGCGATGTTTTCAAAATTTACAGTTTTTGCATAGACATCTTTAGCAAGGGCCCATCATCGATTGTCACTTGTTTAGTTAATATCTGACCTTCCATGGCAAAGTTATAAGAGATTGTTGTGTGTTACGAGGAATCGTGATTTTCGCCAACTTTGCCGCCCTTCTTCTTGTTAGCCGTGATACTTAATGAAAAGATTTTGATACCTTTGGATCCTCAACTTGTCCACAGTGACCTCACAAAGTTTGAAGGTGATCCCATTAAAGCTCTTTGACAAGTGCGTTCACATACCATTGGTGCGAAATGGCCAAAATCTGCTAAAAATGTACTTTCAATCCAAGATGGCGGCTTTCCTGTTCGTTTCAGAGCTTAGGCTGCTTTGAATTTTTTGACCGTCCCGACCTAAGGAACGCGTGAGTACCAAGTTTAGTGCATGTACATTCAACGTGCTCCTCAGGAGGACAAGTTTTACGGGTTGTAAGAGTTTTGCCTTTTGTTGTGAGAAATATGAATGAACGCCGACTTTGGCGCCCCCTATCTCGAAAACCATGGGACATTTTGAAAAACTTTTAATAACTTTAGATCCTCAACTTGTCCACAGTGACCTCACAAAGTTTAAAGGTGATCGCACAAAAGCTCTATGACAAGTTAGTTCACATACCATTGGTGCGAAATGGCCAAAATCTCCCAAAAATGTACTTTCAATCCAAGATGGCGGCTTTCCTGTTCGCTTTAGAGCTTCGGCTACGCTGACTTTTTTGACCGTCTGGACCTAAGGAACGCGTGAGTACCAAGTTTCATGCATGTACATTCAACGTGATCCTCTGGAGGACAAGTTTTACGGGTTGTAAGAGTTTTGCCTTTTGTTGTGAGAAATATGAATGAACGCCAACTTTGGCGCCCCCTATCTCGAAAACCATGCGACATTTTGAAAAACTTTTAATAACTTTAGATCCTCAACTTGTCCAAAGTGACCTCACAAAGTTTAAAGGTGATCGCACATAAACTCTAGGACTAGTTCATTCAAATACCAGGTGTCATAGTGTCTGCTGTCACCAGGAGGCGCTGTTTTTGAAAGTGAATATTTTCATATAGGCGTCTTCAGGGCTGGACTATCATCAATCCTAGCAAGTTTGGTTCAGATTGGACTAGGATTCGCAAAGTGGTAGCAGTTTGTTTTTTTGTCGCAAAAATCCGACTTCGCATCATTACCATGGCAACATCATGTAACTCTACGCCATCATATTGAGCATGCATCATCTACCTTGTGTTTATGGTGATTTTTACCAATTTTGAGTTTGATACGATAATCTCTGTAAAAGTTATTCCCGAAATTGTAAAAGTAATTTTTTTTTTTAATTTTCTGCCACCACCAGGAGGCGATGTTTACAAACTTGACAGTTTTTGCATAGGCCTCTTCAGCAAGGGCCCATCATCTATCGCCACAAGTTTGGTTAAGATCGGACCTTCTATCGCAAAGTTATAAGAGTTTTGTTGCGTGTGGCGAAAATCGTGAATTTTCACCAACTTTGACGCCCCTTTTCTCGTACGCCATGATACTTATTAAAAAGTTTTCAGGAACTTTAGATCCTCAACTTGTCCACAGTGACCTCACCAAGTTTGAACGTGATCCCATGTAAGCTCTGGGACAAGTTCGTTCAAATACCGATGGTGCGAAATGGCCAAAATCGCCTCTGTTTTGGCGTGCAATCCAAGATGGCGGCCTTCCTGTAGGATTCACAGGGAAGTTGTCATCGACTTTTTTGACCGTCCCCACCTCATGAACATGTGTGCCAAGTTTCGTTCATGTACGTTAAACCAGAGAGCAGATGACCTAATAGAAGTTTTTTGCGTCAGTCGTTAGCCCCGCCCACTTTCATTTTTTGACGTGCATTCCCCGAACCACTAATAAACGTAAATTTACACCAGGTCTGATGCAGTTGCAAAAATTGGTGAGTTTTTGGGCATGTTCAGGGCCTCGAAAACGCGATTCATTTGGCGGGCGGAAGAAGAAGAATAAGAAGAACTAGTACCGCAAGCGGTAATCAACGGGTTCGAGCTTGACGGCTCGCGAGTCCCCGTGCGTCCACGTCGCAGCGCGAGTCCTCTTCCTCATCTTCCGTTCATTCACCGCTTGTGGTACTGGTTATTTTCAGCTGCATCCCCGCGCAATGTCAGGCGTGTCCGTTTAAAATGGCCGTCTTCCTGTTGGGTGAAAGGCGTGTCCGTAAACGTGTTTAGGGAAGGTACCTTGACTTACATAACAAGTTTCGTGTGGATCGGAGAATGTCAGACATTACTTCCTGTTTCGGGAGTTGTACTTCCTGTAAGGAGGTCATCCTTTACAGACATGTTCAGGGCCGGTCTGAGGTCTGAGGTCCAACAGTGTGATTTTGTCTATAAGTTGTTATTTTTGTGAAAAACAACTGATGGTATCAGAATTGAAGCTGAATTTTAGAAATAACTAGTTATTTTTGTGATAGAACATCTGATGGTATAAGAATTTAGGGTGCATTTTCTCTTTTTTCCCTCTGTTACTTTTTCGCTCTTCCCATTTTCCCTGTTTTTTTTTCCTTGGCCCCTCTTGCAGTACCTTTTGCCCCATCTTTCCCTTTCAGAGCAGCATGAGAAACTGTAAATGTTAGATTTGATAGATTTGTAGGCAAATGCCTCCATCATGTGGCGAACAAAGGTTACTGCACTGACGAACCACTCAGTAGAGTGGATCCTGTGCAGTGTTCTTATGTCAACACCGTTGAACGATTTGTTATCATATTCAGCAAGCATCATCTACCATGTGTTTTATATGTTTTCATTCATTTTGAGTATGATACAATGAAATTTGTTAAAGTTATAAGGGAAATTGTGAACTTGTATTTTCTGTTACCACCAGAAGGCGCTGTTTTCAAAATGTACAGTTTTTGCACAAGTATCTTCAGCAAGATCCCATCATCGATCGTCACGAGTTTGGTTAAGATCTGACCTTCCATCGCAAAGTTATAAGAGTTTGTTGTTGTAGTGAAATACCAGACGTCATATTGTCTGCCGTCAACAGGGGGCACTGTTTTTGAAAGTGAATATTTTCATACAGGCATCTTCAGGGATTGACTATCATCAATCCTAGCAAGTTTGGTTCGGATTGGAATAGCATTCGCAAAGTGGTAGCAGTTTGTTTTTTGTCGCAAATATCTGACTTTGCAGTGTTGTCATTGCAACACTGTTGAACAATTTGTTATCATATTAGGCACGCATCATCTACCATGTGTTTTGAATGTTTTCCCAAAATTTGAGTTTGATACAAGGAAATTTGTTAAAGTTATAAGGGAAATTGTGAACTTGTACTTTCTGTTACCACCAGGTGGCGCTGTTTCCAAAATTTACAATTTTTGCATAGGCATCTTCAGCAAAAGCCCATCATCGATCATCACAAGTTTGGTTAAGATCTGACCTTCAATCGCAAAGTTATAAGAGTTTGTTGTGTGTTGCGAAATACCAGACTTCCTAGTGTTTGCCACCACCAGGAGGCGATGTTTTCAAAATTTACAGTTTTTGCATAGACATCTTTAGCAAGGGCCCATCATCGATTGTCACTTGTTTGGTTAATATCGGACCTTCTATCGCCAAGTTATAAGAGTTTTGTTGCATGTGGCGAAAATCTTAAATTTTCACCAACTTTGACGCCCCCTTGCTCGTACGCCATGATACTTATTAAAAAGTTTTCAGGAACTTTAGATCCTCAACTTGTCCACAGTGACCTCAGCAAGTTTGAAGGTGATCCCATGAAAGTTCTATGACAAGTGCGTTCACATACCATTGGTGCGAAATGGCCAAAATCAGCAAAAAATTTACTTTCAATCCAAGATGGCGGCTTTCCCGTTCGTTTTAGAGCATAAGCTGCTTTGAATTTTTTGACCGTCTGGACCTAAGGAACGTGTGAGTACCAAGTTTAGTGCATGTACATTCAACATGCTCCTCAGGAGGATAAGTTTTACGGGTTGTAGGAGTTTCGCCTTTTGTTGTGAAAAATATGAATGAACGCCAAATTTGGCGCCCCCTATCTCAAAAACCATGTAACATTTTAAAAAACTTTTAATAACTTTAGATCCTCACCTTGTCCACAGTGACCTCAACCAGTTTGAAGGTGATCCCTTTAAAGCTCTATGACAAGTGCGTTCACATACCATTGGTGCGAAATGGCCAAAATCTGCAAAAAATTTACTTTCAATCCAAGATGGCTGCTTTCCTGTTCGTTTTAGAGCTTCGGCTACGCTGACTTTTTTGACCGTCTGGACCTAAGGAATGCGTGAGTACCAAGTTTTGTGCATGTACATTCAACGTGCTCCTCAGGAGGACAAGTTTTACGGGTTGTAAGAGTTTCACCTTTTGTTGTGAAAAATATGAATGAACACCACCTTTGGCGCCCCCTATCTCGTACACCGAGCGATATTTTAAAAAGCTTTCAGGAACTTATGCTCGGCAACTTGTTCACAGTGACCTCACCAACTTTCAAGGTGATCGCATAAAAACTCTAGGATTAGTTCATTCAAATATCAGGTGTCATAGTGTCTGCTGTCACCAGGGGGCGCTGGTTTTGAAAGAGAATATTTTCATATAGGCGTCTTCAGGGCCAGATTATCATCAATCAGAGCAAGTTTGGTTCAGATCGGACTCGGATTCGTAAAGTTGTAATAGTTTGTTTTTGTCACAAATATCTGACTTTGCAGTGTTGCTGTGGCAACACCGTTGAACGATTTGTTATCATATAAAGCACGCATAATCGACCATGTGTTTTGAATGTTTTCCCAATTTTTGAGTTTGATACGATTAACTCTGTAAAAGTTATTACTGAAATGTTTATTTTTTGGATTTTCTGTTACCACAAGGAGGCGCTGTGCTAAAA